>NW_015175425.1:321083-327013 GCF_001447785.1 Gekko japonicus
CCCCCTCACTCTTTCTCCCTTCTGCCCCCCCTTTCTTACTCTCTCTTTCCTCCATGCATGTTACTTCCTCTCTCTTTCTGCCCACTCATCATTCTCTTTTTTTCTGCCTCTCCACCTCATCATTCTTTCTCTCTCATTCTGCCCCCATCACTCTCCCAGCCTCCTGCCCTTTTCCTCCCCCAACTCACACAGCAGCAGCAGTGGTGGCAGTACTCCCAGGCACCCACCTGCTTCCTCTCTCCCCATAGCTGCAGCAGCAGCACTCTGGGAATCACAACACATCTCCCAGCTACAGAGATCAATTCACCTTATGGCTGCCAGCTCCAGGTTGGGAAATTCCTGGAGATTTGGGGGTGGAGCCTTGGGACAGTGAGACTTGGGGAGGGATGCAGCCTCAGCAGGGTATAATGCCATAGACTCACCCATCCAAAGTAGCCATTTTATCCAGGGGAACTGATCTCTGTCACCTGGACAACAGTTGTAATTCTGGGTGATCTCCAGGCCTCACCTGGAGGCTGGCAATGGTAGTTCTCATGGAGGAAATGGCTGGTTTGGAGGGTGGAGTCTATGGCATTATACTGGTCAAGTTTCTCCCCTCCTCAAACCCTCCCCTCCCCAGGCTTCACTGCTCAAATGCACAGGAATCTCCCAACCTGGAGTAGGCAACCCTATTTCCTTCCCACCCAACAGCCAACCTGCTTTTATCTGCCTCTCTGTCTTCAACTTTCCATCTCCACCCCTTCCCCCACAGCCTCTACCTAGGAAAGTTACCATTTTTCTCCACAGTGGGGACCAAAGCAGTTTACATTATTCTCTCCTCCTTTTTATCTGCACAACAACCCTGTGAGGTTGGTTAGGCTGAAATTATGTGACTGATCCAAAATCACCCAGTCAGCTTCCACTACAAGATAAGGATCTGAACCTGGGTCTTGCAGACCCTACTTTGAAGTTCTTACTGCTGCACCACAATGGCCTTGTAGTCTATGTTTAAAAATATATATGTGTGTCCAAAAGGCAGAAATGAAACACTGATAGTGCATTCTCTCCCTCCCCCCAACACACACATGCATACTGTTAAATTGTGGGTTTAACACAGCAGAGGCAAAGGCAGAGTGATTTCAGCAAGCAGCAGTTTATTGCATCTCAACATGACTGCTTTACATGGGGCAACTACCCTAACTATATACCCGTAAGCCACTCCTAGTTCAAATGGCCTCCAAGCTCCAGATTGGCTGGCTGCCCCCAGGGGCCAATCCACAGGTAGGCTCCAGAATCTTTCCTGGCTTTGTTCTGGGCTTCAAGCTACAACTAGGTGGCCTGCCCAGACAAGTCCAGGCATGCCTCCTTATGCTGGCTACTCCACCAGGAGCAGTTAAGCCTGAGTGGATGACTGCACATGTCCAGACATAACACATGCACAGTCAAAAAACCAACTCTTTTTCTCTAGCAGTAGTCAGAAAACATTAATAAGCAGCACAAAAGAATGAGACAACAAAGGGGCTGCAGCCAGACCGATGCTGGTTGGTTGGTGTGCCTGCCTGTCACATCTCTTTCCTGCAAATCACTTTCTCTGCCCTGCTCCTGGAACTGAAATGAAAAGCATCAGCAAGGCGGCTCCAGAGAGTATAGCGAGGATTTAATGACCCTCCCTTATTATTTCTTGAATGCGGTTGGGTTTTTTTTCCCCCTGTTCAGAATAGACAGAATAACTAGATTCACAAATGGGGTTGGTTTGGGTTGCAGTTTCATTAGCTGTGACTCAAACAGACAACCTCTTTTCCATCGTTTCATGCTCAGGGAGCGGAGGCGGCTGCAGATTCTTGGGCCCTGAAGCTGAGGCTGAATTGATGTGTGCTCTTTAAAGCCCTGTTTGTCCCCTCTCCTGCTGTGGGTGTGCATGCGTGGAATACAGAAAGGCACACACTCATATCAGGTACCTGAATCAATGGACGGCCACACGGGAAGGCGGATTAACAATTGCATCTCAGCCTCCCTGCCCTTTATAATGCACATATCATTTCAGTCTAATTTTCTGTCATCCCCTGTCTTCTTGGACTTACTGTGTTACAGATACAGAGTCCTACTCTTTATAGCAGGCAAAATATTTTTTAAAAAGGATCACAGCTAGATTTAACGTTGGCAGTTACCAGTTCACTAACAGGCAATCTCATAGGCTGATTTCACACTAGAGCTGCCTCAAAAAAATTGACCAATAGTATCGGGGCAAACGGCGGCGCAACATCGAGGCAGCTCTAGTGCGAAATCAGCAATAATCTTGTTCCCAATTAATTGGATTAGTGTTATGGGAAGGGGAATTTCTTTTTCTGACATCCGTTGATTTCTCTTATTCTCCTTTCGAAGAATTGCACTTTGAGTCCCCTTTTAATCTATTGTTACACCTCCACGTGCCCTTTTGCAACTTCAGCCATTGCAGGGTGACTGTTATCATGTTTTTGATGTTACAGACCAAAATGTTCTCTAGCAAGAGAGTAGGGAAGGTTTGAGAGGACACTGAGCATCTGCAGGATGAAAAGCTGAAATTGTGCAGCGCCTCCTTTTCCGCCCCCCCTTCTCTTCAAATGTCTCTTTTCGCCCTTTTGTAACTTCAGCCATTGCAGGGTGGCTGTTATCGTGTTTTTGATGTTGCAGACCAAAACGTTCTCTAGCAAGAGAGTAGGGAAGGGTTGAGAGGACACTGAGCATCTGCAGGATGAAAAGCTGAAATTGTGCAGCGCCTCCTTTCCCGCCCCCTCTTCTCTTCAAATGTCTCTTTTATTCAAAATATAATTGATTTGAAACAGACCTCATATTACGAAAGGGGGAAAGAAATAGGTGGCTGGATTTCAAGGAGAAATGGAATTAAGAGAATTCCTCTTAATACTAATGTCAGACCATTGTCCCATCCAGTCTGTTCTGCCTCTCAGTGGCAAAAACTGGAAAAAGGGGGGGGGGCTCAACCCAGGGTATGACTATGAACCAAATAGGGCTAAGCTAAACCATATATATATAAAAGTACAAATATTTATTAAGGTGCACACGTGTTAAAACTTTCCTGATTAAAAATTGCTTTGTCTCAAATCAGACTGTAAAAGCTTGTCCACTTTACATACAAATGATGGGTAAAAACTTTACAACCAAAGACCATACGCGTTTCGGCCACTAAGGGCCTTCCTCGGTGGTCACTATTATCTATATATTCTAGACGCACATTCAAAGACCTGTTACAGAATTCTAGTATCCATATAATTAAACCAGATGTTGTTTCCTTGTCAACTTATAATTGGACTCCTGGTATTAGTGATGGGCCATAGGTATAGCCTTATCACCACCACAACTTATTCTGGTAACAGCGATTTTGTAGGTCTGAATGTGCGTCCCTCCATCAAAGTACACCTTAATAAATATTTGTACTTTTTTATATATATGGTTTATGGGAGGGCTTCTAGAGTTCTGGCCCCACAGGTGGACCTCCTGGTGGCACCTGGGTTTTAGCCACTGTGTGACACAGGATGTTGGACTGGATGGGCTATTGTCCTGATCCAACATGGCTTCTCATCCCTGACCTGGATGGCCTAGGCTAGCCCAATCTCGTCAGACCTCAGAAGCAAAGCAGGGTCTGTTCTGGCTAGTATTTAAATGTGAGACCATCAAGGTAGTCCAGCATTGCGGCACAGAGGCAGACAACAGCAAACTACCTCTGGTAGTCTCTTGCCTTGGAAACCGTTATCGGAAGGCATTATAGAAGCACTTTGCCCTAGGAACATTCTTTCAGAGAATTTCTTGCAACTAAGTTATGATACATCGGTGAATATTAATGACATTTTTGATACCTACTTGTTGGAATGACAGACCAAGAGTCGCTGCTTTCATCCACTTTCGGAAGAAGAATAGTATCGAAACGATAGAACATTCCGGAGTCGCCGCCTGATGCTCCATCGACCCCCACAACAGAGGAGGGTGCCCCCTGCCACCTAGGGCAGGTACCCATTTATCTACTCGCTCTTTGATGTTATTTTTGCTTTTGAACCGCTGGGTGGGCGGGAGCTGGGACTAGGGCCAGGTGCTCACTCTTGCCACGGTGGGTTTCGAACCGCTGTAGCAGCTGTTCGCAGATGTTACCAGCAGGCGTTTAGCCGCCTGCACCACCGCTCCCTAGTACTCAATACCCCTTTAACGGAGGATGCAATGGATTGAAACTGGGTTCTAGCATGAGTCCCTCCTCAAACCTCCCCTTCTGTATCAGTCATCCTAACCCCTCACAGACAGCACTGCTGTTTTCGGGCTGGCCTTGAAAACAATTCAGAAGCAGCATCCAGAGCAAGGAACCGCAGCAGAGTGACACTTTCCCTTTCAATCCAGCTGTGGACCTGTTGTTGGCCCCTCTCCCATACAGGCTGTAAAACAAAAGAGAGAGAATCACATGACCAATGAAGACGGGGATTCTTTACTTAGAACACCTCTGAGTTGCCTTTTTGAATAAAATTGCTCAAGGGCGCATCTGTAAAAAGGGTAAGAACACGGCTTGAGACGAAACCATAGTGCAGAAGAAGGCAGAGAGCCCATACAAATTTCGTGAAACCCATTGAATATTCGTGGGAGTGAGGGACAAAGGTGGCGGTGAAAGATTGATGGGAAGGGGTGCATCCGAATTTCCTTTGGAAGGAGGGTGAGCACTGCAACTGAACAGGCCCAGCTGTGTGCTAAGACCACTTAACTTGGGCCCAGAAGTTGAAGCATAAGCAGCACTGTGTGCTGTAGTGGTTAAGAGTGTCAGACTACTATCTGGGAGATCCGGGTTTGAATGCAGTGGAACCTTGCCGGGCGGCCTTGGGCCAATCACACTCTCTCGGCCTCGCCTATCTCATTGGTTGTTGCAAGGATAAAATGGAGGAAAGGAGAACTATGTTAGTCGCTTTGGATCCCCTTTCAGGGGGAAAAGTGGGGAATAAATGAATTAATTAAATAAATAGATTGAATGCTCTTTCTTCCCCACACCCACTAAAAGGCTGGCAGACAGGCTGCTGCATTTTGAAACTTCCAAACTGTTTTTGTTTTATTTTAAGGACAGTTCAAATATGTGTAGTATGAATGGGAATATAAAGATTTTTTATATATAGGGTTGTTTTTCTTCTTGATTGTTCATATTCATATTTTTTCTTGGCTTTATGGATTTCTCTTTTAAGTAATATTTTATTAGAATGTACGAACGGCCTGTTATATAGAAGGCTTTCCTCTTGTAGGTCTGATATTGCTAGCAGACAACATAATAGGTACAAAGTTCATGATTCTGTCATTCTGAAGGGCAAAACCTTGCAATGTCTGGGTCAGAGAAGATTTTAGGCTCGTATCAGTAAAAAATACTTTTGTTTGGGATATGAAGAATCCTTGCCCATTATCATTTAGGTTAGGTTAAGTAAACACTTAGGTTTTACGTAGATTTGATGTAGATATATGTTTCTTTACACCTGACAAATCAGAGGCTTATTATTCAAATGACCATTGTCTTGTGTAACCAATTATGCTTTTTGAATATTGTTTTCTTGATGACAGTCCATGTATAAAATATCATGTATTTCCTGAATATGTTCAGAATATGTTCAAGAAGAAGAAGAAGATGAAATTGAAACAAAACATAGATCTTCCTCCTCATTGGACTTCATTTTTGACATGGAATCTAATATGTACAACATACGTATACCTTAATATAGTAAGGTAAATTAGAAGATGCTGTACAAGCACAGTTCCAGGATTTGAAGAGAGAGAGAGAGACTTTACATCAGGAGCTTCCCAACCCTATTTATACTCAGGGGTCATTTACTGCAGGAGCGCACAGGAGCGGTGCTCCAGCAGTAAAGAGCCCAGGGGGCGGGCACATGCAGCAAGCCCCACCCCCTGCTCCCCGCAGCCCTAAGTCAGAGCAAGAAGCAGCC
>NW_015175425.1:327140-331517 GCF_001447785.1 Gekko japonicus
AATAGCTAGCAATCCAAAACAGTCCAGTGGAGCCTGAGCAGTGGGTGTTTTATTCAGGTACAAGCTCTCCCTCCTCTGTGAGGACAGATCTGTGCTTCCCCCCCCCAGCAATCCAAAAGAGTCCAGTGGAGCCTGAGCAGTGGGTGTTGCCTTCTGACATACTTCCAGTGATGTCAGGGGGTGTGGCATATGCAAATAAGTTATGCTAATGAGCTCTGGCACATCTTTTTCTACGAAATGACCCCTGATTATACTGTAGACACCTGTGGAATTCTGAGGCAGGACAGTGGGCGTCTGAGCCAAGACCAATCCCAAAATGGATGCACTTTGAGAGCCAATGACCAAAGGTTTCAAGCCAAAGTCTCTCTCCTGCCATTTGACGCACTTCCGCTCTAATGAGGTGGAACAAAGCCAAGGTGGAAAGAAGTGGAAAGATAGCATTGGGAAGATAGCATTGGCTATTTGAGATGGCATCCCCCAGTCATGGTAGGGGACTCCCCATCCCAAGCTCCTATTGCCTGCAACCATTCCAGGTGGTGGTGGGATAAACAATAGGGGGGGAGAGACACAGTGGTGTCATCAGCATGATGATAGTACTTCTGGGGGAAACCCGGAAGTGATGGCATGGAACTCTGGGAATTGCCAGTGATTTCCCACTAGAAGTGACATCATCGTGCTGATGACGCCCCCCCCCAACCATGTCCCAATCCCCCACCCCTCCTGCCAGTTACTAGGCTTGACCTGGCAACCCTATAGTGGCTATCATGGTGCCACATAAGGGATCAGTACCTGGGTTTTGCATTTTGAATGGGAAGCCTCCATATTTGCTTTTTCTTCCCAGAAGAAGAGGAAGAGGAAGAAGAGATTGGATTTATACCCCGCCCTTCACTACCCAAAGGTGTCTCAGAGCGGCTTACAAACTCCTTTCCCTTCCCCTCCCCACAACAGACACCCTGTGAGGTGGGTGGGGCTGAGAGAACTCTGACACAAACTGCTCTTTTTCAAGGACAGCTGTGCCAGAGCTTGTGACTGACCCAAGGTCACATCAGCAGGTGCAAGTGGAGGAGTGGGGAATCAAACCCGGTTCTCCCAGATTAGAGTCCGCGCACTTAACCACTACACCAAACTGGCTCTCAGAAGGTTAAGAGTACAACCTGACACAAGCACCATGTCACGTATACATACCTGCTCAGCCTTTCACTTAAAGGTGCTAGAAAGACAAAGCTTTCAGATACTGCTTGAAACATCCCATCGTTTTCCCCTCTCCTCGCCCTATTGGAAAACATCCAGTCTGCTGAAGAGTCAAAGAAAGTTAGCACACTTCAAAGGTATTACTTTGTTTCCATGTTTTAGACACATTCCCTAATCCAGGCCCCCTCTGTAGACACCTCTGAACCTTCTAATCAGTAGTTTTGATGTTTGGCTATCACATTTTCCCTATTTATATTCAGAACTAAAAGCATGCATTCTATGCAACATTCATAGCGAGTTATCCCTAATGCCTCTTTACTGTAGCACAAGACTGGAGAAGATTTTTCAACGAGCTGCCCTATTAGTATATCATTAAGAAGAGATCCTTCATTCCCGAAGCCCGCCGGTGCATGCAATCTATGGCGTGGAAGCTCAGGGCGACATGGCACACTACGTCAAGGAGGAAGTGGTGTTCAGATGACTGAGACGAAGGCCTGCTTGCTAAGAGATCTCTCATCCTCGAAGAGTCGTTGTGTAAAGAGTAATCAGAGGAGCACCATAATGGCGGACCATTCATTTACCTGACAAGCTCTTTGTGTTTATGGGTAACAGCCTGTTGAAACAGAAGATGGTCTTGGATGCCATTTTTCATACATCTATCTTGTCTCCCATTACAAGCAAGCTATCTAAAACAGAATTGTTCAGGAGAGCAATGTATAAATGTGATAGGGCTATATTATTGTTATTGTTATTATTGTTATTATTGTTGTTGTTATTATTGTTGTTGTTATTGTTATTATTATTGTTATTATTGTCACTATTATTATTGTTATTATTATTGTTGTTGTTGTTATTGTTATTGTTAATATTGTTGTTATTGTTGTTGTTGTTATTGTTGTTGTTGTTATTGTTGTTATTGTTGTTATTATTGTTATTATTGTTATTGTTGTTATTATTATCGTTATTGTTGTTATTGTTATTGTTAATAATAATAATAATAATAATAATAATAATAATATCATCATCATCAGGCTTTATTGCATTAGCAAGAAAGCCATAGCAACTGTACAGGATTTTAAAAAAAACCACTTAAAATTGTCAAATTTGTATATAGGTCGACAGTTATCAGCAGTAAATTAATTAAACTCAGGGAGATTTGTTTTCTTAATCACCATGGCTAGAAAGGAAGCCACTATAGCCGTGGTTTGATTATCAGGGGAAACTGCACATGGAAGGAGGGGAAGCTTTTTCTTTTCTCACAACAGGAATGATATCTCTCTCTCTTTCCTTATTCCAGGGCTATATTAATACCAGATGGTTCAGGAGATTTCAACGAAGGGAACGAACGGGTCTGTCGACTTATTACTGTGCATGATGGGCATTATCCTGCTCTGAGCACATTGCATTTCTACATATGTCATGCCATTCATTGCTGGTTGAGCATGGAATACTTCACCTTTGTTCAGATTTCTGCTTTGTTTCAGATGTCTGCAATCCCAACCCTATTGTATTGCTTATTAGTTGCCTCATCCTGTGGACTGCATTGCCTTAAATTGTATAATCCACCTTTTTCCTATGTTTCCACAATACCCAAAGATTTTGATTAGCATAGAAGACAAGACAGGCTTGTTTTGTTTTGTTGTTGGGTTGTTGTTTTTTTGCCAACAAGTCATAGTTGACTTGAGCTGCGGTGGCTCAAGTGGTTAAGATGCTGAACTGCAGGCTGTGGAAGGTCAGTAGTTCAGCAGTTCGAGACCCGAGTGTGCCACATGATGGAGTGAGCTCCCATCTGTAGTTCCAGCTCCTGCCAACCTAGCAGTTCGAAAGCAAGACATTGCAAGTAGATAAATAGGTACCACTTCGGTGGGAAGGTAACAGCGTTCCATGCGCCTTGGTGTTTAGTCATGCCGGCCACATGACCACGGAAACGTCTTCGGATAGCGCTGGCTCTTCGGCTTTGAAATGGAGATGAGCACCGCAACCCTAGAGTCGGATTCGACTGGCTTTCGAGCAAGGGAACCTTTACCTTTACCTTTACATAGTTGATTTATGGTGACCCCTGTAAGGTTTTGAAGGCAAGACACGTTCAGAGGTGGCTGGCCATTGCCTTCCTCCACATCATGACCTTAATATTCTTTGGCGGTCTCCCTTCCAAATATTGACCGCGGCCGACCCTGCTTAGTTTCCAGATTTTATGAGATCAGGCTAGCCTGGGCTGTCCAGGTCAGAGTAGACCTACCTTCATCTAAACACGCTTTGAAACAGCAAATTTGTGAAAGGGGAAGATTGACATTAAAAACCTTTTTTTCTTCTATTTCAGGTATTTTTCAATAATGACAAAAAGGGCAAAAAGGTAAGAAAGCCTCAAGTTTCTGCATGTTCAGAATCGAGTGTGAAAGATCAGCCGTGTGCCCAGGCAGCTGCGGCCAGGGGCTCCCAACCAGTGTTCCCTCTAAGCTGAGTTAGTGTAAGCTAGCTCACAGTTTTTTAGCCTCTGGCTCACACATTTTTTTTTTTACAATTTATAGTTTTTTATTGAAATTGTAATATATCATACAAATATTAATAACCAGTGAAAGCGTATCTAGTACAACAGTGAATTCAAAATCCAATCAACAAGTTAAGATAAACAACACAATTACATAGCTGTGCTTTCAAACAAACGTCTAACAATTAGGATATACTGAAAAATGTAACACATTTGAGAATACAAGATAGAGTGATAAAAATTGTAAACAATATAATGCGAGAGTACTGATATTTTTTGTATTCTGAGTGAAGCTGAGTGGTAATTTGGTTATGATGGTCTCGGTGACATAGGCTGATAAAATAATTTGACTAAATCAACTTTTCTCCTGCAATTTTAGAACCAGTTGATGTAATCTTCCCAGGAAGGTGGTAGAATATGCTCGTTTTCCAGGTAGGTAAGTATAGGAAACCATTTTGCATTAAACTTTAGGTCTGGCTGGCCTGTTTTTGCCGTGTTGCATCTACCGGTTATACTCTCCATTATGTATTGGTCCCATAGTTTTTGGAACCAATCCTGAAGCGTGGGGGTTTTAGGATTGTTCCATTTCGAGGCAATTGATGTTCTTGCTGCATAAAGCATTGTTTTCATGATACTCAACATAAAGCTGCCTTACTGTGAATCATAAACTTAAAGGTCAGTATTGTCTACTCAGACTG
>NW_015175426.1:0-1743 GCF_001447785.1 Gekko japonicus
TCTCCAGGAAGTTCCCAATCTGGAGTTGGTAGCCCTGCTTACTGAGGAAGGGGGGGGATATTAGAAAGCAGATGGGGTTGGGCAATTTAGCAGATGAAAAGCCACAGCAGAGACCACCACCACCACCATCCTTCCACCAAAGCCTGACTTCTCTCTTCCCTATTATGCCAGCCAGCGTGTCAAGGCCTGTCAGCGGAGAATCTTGGGCTGGAGGCAGACCGAGAGCGTTTCCCACTTGCAAGTGGACTGGAGAGAGGGATCGCTTCTGGTCAAATGGATTTTTGGAAACAATGCAAATAAATAAATAAATAAACATGTTTCCCCGAGGCAAATGTGGGACGGGTGGGATATCTGCTAGCGACAGCTCCCTCTTTCAAGCAGGACTTCAACATCCTGAAGAAAACGGTGGCCTAACCCCCCCCCCACACCAAATCAAATCTAACCCTCTTTCTCATAAGAGAACCCTGGAGTTCTAATCCCCTTGCTACCCCCCATTCTCTAATCCTTGAGTATCTTCCCCTTCCTACAGTATTGGCTACTAGCACTCGTTTCTTGAATGGGCAACATTCTCTTCCCAACGCAGGGGATTCCTGCATTCCACCATGGCCCACTTTTGGCTGACCCCCAGCAGAGAAAATGGAGATCAAGTCTCTTGTGCTAGTGTGGTTTTCTACAGCATTCGCCCTGCCCGCAGTAGCCCCTGATGGTCATACCCCCTGTTTCTCTGCAATCCCCTTGCGCAGAAAGATGCAGGCAGGTCCCAGCGGGTTCTTCATGGCGTTCAGTGACGCTTGCCCTGGTCCAGCACCCGCGTCGCCCGGCACAGTCCGCTCGACATTCATATCTTTTAGTGGAAGAAGAGATGGTTCTTGTGATGAGGGTGATTTATAGAGGGCGAAAGGGGGGGGGATTATCTCTCCCCTCGCTCCTGATCCCCGCACCAGGCCCTTTTGCTCTCCTGGCTGTGTGACATCTGCCGAATAAATCCCCCCTCCCCTCTCCAGATTAACAGCTGCTACATGGTAACGGCTGGCAGCCAGGGCTCCTGGGTCCTCAGGCTGGGTGGAAACGGGCGGTCCAGAGGGTTAGAAGATTGGGTGGTCTAGGATTCAAGTTCCTTCTGTTACTCATTTTTGGGCTCTTCTGGTGCACAATAAAGAAGGCGAACAATGATTACAGGATAGGAAGGGAGACATGACGACGGTCATGGATGGGTTCTGGGACACCTAGAGGCAATGGAGAGATTTCAACATAATCACTATGCAGGTGGATTTAGGGGGCAAGAGTTTTGCTGTTTCCTATGCTTAGAGCCAACCTAGCAGTTCGAAAGCAAGACATTGCAAGTAGATAAATAGGTACCGCTTCAGTGGGAAGGAAACAGCGTTCCGTGCACCTTGGTGTTTAGTCATGCCGGCCACATGACCACGGAAACGTCTTCAGACAGCGCTGGCTCTTCGGCTTTGAAACGGAGATGAGTACTGCAACCCTAGAGTCGGACTCGACTGGCTTTCGAGCAAGGGAACCTTTATGCTTAGAGCCAGGCTGCCTGAGGTGAGGAAGCCAGAAGTTTGGGTGGCTGTGGGGGACACTTGCTATTCCTTTCTCCCTCCTCCTTTTGCTCCAGTTTTTCCTGGCACAGAGATGGGGAGTGTCGTGAGAATTGGGGACACCCCGCCCCAGTCCCCCCAAAGGGTTCGGAAGCTTTTGGTGTCGGCCCCCTTACCAAGCAAGGGCTACGTGGTG
>NW_015175426.1:2188-5445 GCF_001447785.1 Gekko japonicus
GGCAAGAGTTTTGCTGTTTCCTACGCTTAGAGCCAACCTAGCAGTTCGAAAGCAAGACATTGCAAGTAGATAAATAGGTACCGCTTCGGTGGGAAGGTAACAGCGTTCCGTGCGCCTTGGTGTTTAGTCATGCCGGCCACATGACCACGGAAACGTCTTCAGACAGCGCTGGCTCTTCGGCTTTGAAACGGAGATGAGTACTGCAACCCTAGAGTCGGACTCGACTGGCTTTCGAGCAAGGGAACCTTTATGCTTAGAGCCAGGCTGCCTGAGGTGAGGAAGCCAGAAGTTTGGGTGGCTGTGGGGGACACTTGCTATTCCTTTCTCCCTCCTCCTTTTGCTCCAGTTTTTCCTGGCACAGAGATGGGGAGTGTCGTGAGAATTGGGGACACCCCGCCCCAGTCCCCCCAAAGGGTTCGGAAGCTTTTGGTGTCGGCCCCCTTACCAAGCAAGGGCTACGTGGTGAGGAAATGGGAAAACAGTGCTGCTGGAAAACAGCACCTGGACACACTCAGAGTCAACTATAGCAAGCAAGCTCTCTTTATTAAAAGGTTGGTGATAAAATGTAACAAAATGTTGGGCTCAGCCTGCCTAGTGCAAGGCTGAAGTCCAGTCTTAACAAAACAATACTCTATTTCTTATAGCAAGCATACACATACCACAGATAGCACACAGAAACAAAGTAAGAGACACACAGAGAACAGGGGCCCCTGGTTCCAGTCAGAGCAACACAGAGAGCGCTAGTCTCTCAATGTTCCACCGAGTGGACAAAGATGGCTTGTGAGGGGCCCCCAATTTATACAGATCCATCAAAGCATTTTCACAAAAATTGACACCTCACTGAATTACATCTATCTGTACTTCAGTCATTGGTTTCATATGTAATAGATGTTCTCTTCAGGGGTCGTTTTGTAGAAAAAGAGGCCGGAACAACATTGTTTTCCTAAAGATGTTCCCAAGCAATTTACGACTTATTACATTTACAATTGACAGCGTCAGGATGCTCCTTCGTGTTCCCAGAGATGAGATAACAACAGACTTGGGCCTAGTTTCTGTTATGTGAAAGGAGGTGCGAAAGGCTAGGCCCTGTTCACACTAACTCAAGCTAATAGAGGGGCTTTTGACCATTTGGCTATTGCATTCCTAAATAAATAATAAATAAATAAACCTATTGGCTAATAAATTACCCCTACCCTTATAATGTAAATACTCAAAGGGACAAATGCTCTGAGGAAAAGGAAACCCGTCTCTGTGTTCCCAGGGCAGAGAAAACAGGCCAAGCAGGCCACTGCAAAGACTCATGGGAAAGGAAGCAAGAGTCTGGTATACACAGATCGATTTAGGAAAGCCAAACAAACAGGAGAGAACCTTATATGGAAAATTCTCTCCACAGGGAGACCAGGCTATACTATACCATTCCACATCCCCAGGGGGTATCGTTACAGAACAGAAAATATCTGGTGATTTAATTCATTATTATATTTCTCAGGGTGCGGAATTTGTTTTTTTTTTATAAAGATTTTATTGGCTCCCCTAAAAAGGGGAGGTATTTGCAAGGCCGGCGGGAGTGCAAGGAAGCCCCGTGAAGGCCCTCCCTGGCCCCAGGCAGGAAGCAACTTACCCTCCCTCTTCTCCTGTCTCCTCCTGGCTGAATGAGGGCCGGAAGCGGGGCGGCCGGAAGCAGGGGGCGGGGCTTTGTCATGTGCCCCGCTCCCGTACCTCACCCGGGGGAACTGCGATCCCCCGCGTTCCCCCCCGAAATGACCTCTGCTTGGAGTCAAGGCACTGCAGAACAACATTGTTTTCCTAAAGATGTTCCCAAGCAATTTACAACTTGACTTATTACATTTGCAATTGACAGCGTCAGGATGCTCCTCCCGTGTTCCCAGAGATGAGATAACAACAGACTCGGGCCTGGTTTCTGTTATGTGAAAGGAGGTGTGAAAGGCTAGGCCCTGTTCACACTAACTCAAGCTAATAGAGGGGCTTTTGACCATTTGGGTATTGCATTCTTAAACCTATAGACTACTAAATTACCCCTACCCTTATAATGTAAATACTCAAAGGGACAAATGCTCTGAGAGAAAGGAAACCTGTCTCTGTGTTCCCAGGGCAGTGAAAACAGGCCAAGCAGGCCACTGCAAAGACTCATGGGACAGGAAACAAGAGTCTGGTATACACAGATCCATTTAGGAAAGCCAAGCAAACAGGAGAGAACCTTATATGAAAAATTCTCTCCACAGGGAGACCAGGCTATACTGTACCATTCCACATCCCCAGGGGGTATCGTTACAGAACAGAAAATATCTGGTGATTTAATTCATTATTATACTTCTCAGGGTGCAGCATTTGAATGCTGTGCCTTAGGTACCCTTTTGAGCTTGCTTAAACTTTCTGGGGAAGATAGTCTGACAGCTACTAAAGAGAGATATTTAAAGCCCACAGAAGGTCCCTCTCAGCCCTGATGGCTGAGAATCTTCTTTGACATTGGTGGTAAAGAACTGACATTATAGGATCCCACTACGTAATTTGCGCATCATTTAATGTGTCATGTTATGCTTTGCTTTAGTCCTGCTTTTAGATTTCTGATTGGTTCTACAACCACTAATTGTTTATTGAACGTCCTATCCTGCCGATGATGTTGACTCACTCTGTGTAATCCGCCTTAAGGCCAAGTGAGAAAGGCGGACTATAAATAACATCCGTAAAATAAAATATCTACTAGCCAAAAACTTCTTAAAGAGAAAGTGCCATGGGTGGAAAGAGGAAAGTCCGTCTGCAGAAGACGAGAGGGCAACGGAGGGGGGAGAAGGGAGGTGGATGCGGAGGAAAAGCCTGTGTGCATCTGTCGCGGGAGGAATATTTCCTTTAAAACAGAGCAGCAAAGAACAATTTGGCTTATTTATTTATACAAGTGGAAGTGAGAGAAGCAGCTCAACATGTGTGTCACTCTAAAATAGATATCCTAATCTGGTAGAGCTTCTTGCCCTCCGGCTTCCCAGACAACAGACGAATCCCTGAGAATCCCCCCTCCCTACTGGACTCAGAAGTTATTATTTACTGATTGAGCCTGCAGATATAACAGGAATGTGGATGGCCCTGTTATGACCAATGGCTGGCAGCAGCAGGGGATTGCCATCAAGGACTTCTTTGTGATGGGGAAGGCCCCAAGTGTGCAAATATCCATCCATCCATCCATCCATCCATCCATCCATCCATCCATTCTCTCTCTCTCTCTCTCTCTCTCTCTCTCTCTC
>NW_015175426.1:5459-25913 GCF_001447785.1 Gekko japonicus
CTCTCTCATATCCACCTATATATCCAATTTGGTGTAGTGGTTAAGACTGTGGACTCTAATCTGGGAGAACTGGGTTTGATTCCCTACTTCTCCACATGCAGCTGCTGGTGTGACCTTGGGTCAGTCATAGGTTCTCTCAGAGCTCTCAAGGGCAGTTCTCGAGAGAGCTCTCTCAGCCCCACCTACCTCACAGGATGTCTGTTGTGGGGAGGGGAAAGGGATTGTAAGCTGCTCTGAGACACCTTCAGGTAGTGAAGAGCAGGGTATAAATCCAATCTCCTCCTCCTCCTCCTCCTCTTCCTCTTCTTCTTCTCCTCCTCGATCATGAATTTTTTAAAATAATGATAGAGCATGTTCAAACACCTAACAGTTTAAGGGATCCACACCATGAATTATACACATCCCCAATCTAATTCTTCATCCTGCCCCCATCCAAGCTGCTGTAAACTTCCAAGAACTTCCAAGATTTTTTATTTGTTCCCCTCCTTCCAACAGTTCCTCGTGGACCCCGGCTTGTTCCTTCTAATAACAAATCTTGTGGTTTATTTAGATATTTATACCCTGCTTTTTTCTCCCCAGTGGGGACCCAGAGCTGCTTACACAACATCATTGTCCTCTCCTCGGTTTTTCTCCTCTCAACAAAAAGCCCTGTGAGGTAGGCTGGCTGAGCAAAAGTGACTGGTTCAGAGTCGAGCTTCCATGGCTGTTAGTAGGGATGGCAAATGTTTGTCCATAGGGCAATCAAACAGGCCTGCCAAGAGACAAGGAAGGGGTTTCTGTATCCTCAGGAGACTTACCCAGGTATCCAGATAAATATAAATTCGATTAAAAAAAAAAAAAGGATAGACAAATAGGGTGCATGTACCCTCCCGTAGAAACAGAATACGCAGAATGGTTAAAAGGCGTGATGGTGACCAAAAACTGCTTTCCTATACCTGTTCTGCAAAGACAATCTTGGTCCCTGGGCCAATTTTCTTCCTCCGCCATCATTGAAAACAAAATGAAGTCTCCTCAGTGCAGGGGGGAAAGGGCAATCCACACACACGCCTGTATGGAGGACGGGAGCCAGCCACACAATGCTGAAAGTTCCCCCAACTGACCTACAGTCCGGTAGCTTTCAGTGTTGTTCAGCCTGCTCCAAACCTCCCCCTGGTCCCTCTGTAACTAGAGGATTATAGCACTCGAATTCAGAGCTGGTAATATCAGAACCAGGATCCAGGATTATCAGGTCCCCACTGGATTCTCCAGCTACTCTGGTAAAATGCATCCTGAATGTGGCATTGGGTTCAGATGCTAGCTGAGGCCATAGGAACCAGTTCTCTTGAGTTCTTGGGAGCCTTTGGCCTCCCTTCGTAGATGCCATGGTAACCAGGTGGGTTCTTCCATCTTCTCATTGGTTGCTAGGAGCTGGTGTAGAACCAGAGAGAGCGAAAGAGAGAGAGTGGGGAAGAGAGAGAAGGGCAGCAGGGTTTATGGGAGCTGGGGAGAAGTGGACATGGGGACAGTAGGGCGGGGTAATTTGTGACTCTGGAGGATTGCTGATGGGAATGAAGGAACTGCATGGGAGAAAGGGCATTGGGAGGAAGGGGAAGAGTTAGGAGCAAGAAGCCAAAATATAGGGAAAGGGTCAAGAAGGCAGGTGTGTTAAAGAATCTCTAACCTCATCTTTTGCCCCCTTAAAGACCCCCACCCCCCTGGGCCATGCAGTCCACCGCACGCCGGGGCCGCCTCTCCTCCACGGCAGGGACGAGCGCCACCACAGGCCAAGAGACCGTATCGGGCAGCCCTTCCATCTCCGGAGATCTTCGGCTGCTCCACACAATGTAGGTAAACAAAGGCAGAGGGTAAAGGCTGCGATACAGCCCCCATCCCCCAATAGCCCACTGAGCCCACCTTCCCGGGTTTTTTGCTTCCCAGAGATTGTGGAGATCAGCTGCTTTGCTGCCAGTTCAACAATGATGGGACGCGGATTGCTGGAGGGTTGCGGAATGGGACTATTAAGGTCAGTCTTGTGGGAGGTCTGCCTACCCTTCCCCCACAAAGTGCGCCGGACCTTTTCCGCAGTAGTGAAATTCCCCACATGGGTGTTTTTAAAACTGCATGTTACGTGAAATTTTCCACATTAGATTTTTCCTCACTGGGCGCAAACCTGACGTTTTCTCCTTCTTACGTCACGTTTTCAGAACTCACTAAAACTGGGGGTTCTGAAAACGCAGGGTAAGGAGAAAACTTTGGGTTTGCACCTGATGAGGAAAAATCTACTGTGGAAAATGTCACATAACGCGCAGTTTTTAAAATGTCAATGCGGGGAATTTCACTCATGCAGAAATGGTCCCAGTCTAGTACACTCTCAATGGCTCTGAACCCATATTAGACTTCTTCTATCATACCCGCATGCACCCCTCATGTATGGATGCTTGTTTACATTGTCAGCCAAACCAGTTTCTTTCTCAGCCGCACCTCCGCTGCACACCACATTGCTTTCCTCCTCTGGCAGCAGCTACAAGGGGAAGTAGGGTTGCCAACTCCAAGTTGAGAAATTCCTGGAGATTTGGGGGGTGGAGCCTTGGGAGGGCAGGGTTTGTGGAGTGGAATGCCGTAGAGTTCACCCTCCAAAGCAGCCATTTTCTCCAGAGAGCTCATCTCTGACCCGCTGATAATGCAAGGGAATGCCCACCAGATGACACCAAGAATGCACACTGGAATATTGTTGTGTCCGCTGACCGCCACCAGGGGCCAGCGAATATCCCAGAGCTTGACTCTGGGATAACAATAGGGACTAGGCTCCTAGTCCCCCCACTGGGGAACCAATGGGCACCGTGGCGGGAGATTCAAACCCACCAACGGGGCCCAGGGGTGTGTCCCCAAGAGTGTATATAGTTTGCCTGCCGGCCGTTAGGGACAGTTCGTGTTGTGTACCAATAAAGCGTGCTATGCACTATGCCAGTCTTTGTCCTTCGTTCCTGTGGGTAACTCACTACACAATAAATATAGAACAAAAATAGAACAACAAAGGATCTTGCGGCTCCTTTGCTGTGGCATAAGCTGTTGTTATTATCATTTTCAGTTGGCACACGTTTGTGTGCCATCCTTCCCCAGGTCCTGGTGATCATACACTCACTGTGAGTTACATGCTCAGAAGCCAATTCCTCGGTCTACTTGTCTTATTTGAAGACATGGTGGGAGAGGGTATATTGCTTCCCTGTGCCTCATTTCCCTGACCATCTTCTCTTCTTTGCCCAAGGTTTATTCTGTCAGTGATGGATCACTGGTTCATGTCCTCACAGATCATGATACTGCCACCACAGGGCTGCCTGTCACCTCCATGCGCTTCATGCCCCGTGGCCCTGCCCACAATGGAGACGTGCTGCTTGCCACCTGTGAGTAATACTTTTTTCCTGTGGGCTGGCTTTGACTTTTGCCCTTTCCCTCCTGAGAACCTGGCAAGTGAGACCACCCTTCTTTCCAGACTTTGTCTCCCTTGATGACCTTTAAAAAGCGTTTTCTCATCCCCTTTGCTCTGAACTGGAGCTGGACCGCTTAATGTGTCATGTGAATACCTGTGCTAGAGCCAGTTTGGTGTAGGAGTGCAGACTGTAATCTGGGAGAACCGGGTTTGAGTCCCCACTCCTTCACATGCAGCTGCTGGCGTGACCTTGGGTCAGTCATAAGTTCTTTCAGAGCTGTTCTATCAAGGGCAGTTCTCGAAAGAGCTGTCTCAGCCCCATCTACCTCACAGGGTGTCTGTTGTGGGGAGGAGATGGGAAGGGGATTGTAAGCAATGCTCCCTCGAAGCTGTGGAGTCTTGTGAGCAAAAATTCTACTTTGTGAGCTATTGGCATTAAAGTTGTGAGTGAGCAATTTGGCTACTGCATAAACTAGTTTGCTCTGGAGATATCGTTCCTGAGCAAAGATAAAAATGTGAGAGCTGGAGGCTAAAAAGCTGTGAGCTGGCTCACGCTAACTCAGTTTAGAGGGAACACTGTTCGTAAGCCGCTCTGAGACTCCTTCAGGTAGTGAAGGGTGGGGCATAAATCCAATATCATCATCTTCTTCTCTCTGCTATGCTCCTGTTCTTTCTGGGGATCCCAGTCTTCTAATATCCTAATGCATTGCTTATTGAATAGCCCATTTTGCTGAGTGCACTGACTCACTCTGTGTAATCCGCCTTGAGTCCATGTGAGAAAGGCAGACTATAAATCAAATAAATATGTAAATAACAATATATAAAAACTTGGGCACATTTTTTAAAGATAATTTCTGGCATTTTTAGCCTGACTTTTATATTTACTGGGACTCAAGTGTCCAAACCTGGGACCAATGCCTGCCTATCGAAATATGCTTTTAAGGCTGGGTTTTGGAAGGTACCTTTTAAAAACTTAAAATTTAACTCTTTTTGATAGGTTCTGGAGCTGTACTGCTGTGAGTACCCCCAAAAAAGCGTACCATGTGGTATGCGGTACAGATTCCATTTTTCCTGAATGGCTCGATTTGAGGGTTTTTGGGGTGTGAGTTTTCAAGAGTCAAAGCTCCCTTCGTCAGATACAAAGAGAGCTTTGACTCTTGAAAGCTTCTACCCTGGAAAATGTGTTGGTCTCTAAGATGCTACTGAACTCGAATCGAGCTCTCCTACTGGAGACAGACACGGCTACCCCCTGAAACATTTTCACTGAGATACTCAGCTTTCATTAAAAACAAAATGCAAGTTAAATTCAAAGATGTATTTATTTATTTATCGCATTTATATCCCGCCCATCCTATAAATGGGCTCAGGGTGGGTCACAACATTTCGATAAATACAATAAAATTTAAAACACATTGAAACAAAAATATGAAAGTTTTAGCAAATATCCACAGAAACCTCAGAAGCCAGAAGAAGTTGGATTTATACCCTGCCCTTCACTACCCAAAGGAGTCTCAGAGTGGCTAACAGTCCCTTTCCCTTCTCTTCCCCACAATACGAGGGGAGCTAGGTGGGTAGGTGGGTAGGTGGGTAGAGCTCTCTCGAGAACTGCTCCTGAGAGAACAGCTCTGAAACAATTTATGACTGACCCAAGATCACATCAGCAGCTGCATGTGGAGGAGTGGGGAATCAGACCTGGTTCTCCCAGATTAGAGTCCGCGCTCTTAACCACAACACCAAACTGGCTCTCAGAGAGTTAATTGAATGGGATGTGGGGGGGGGGGCAGTGTATCTTGAGCTCAAAATCAGAATAAACTATGCACTAAGATACATTATTCCGATTTTATCAATGTTTATGATCTGTTCAGAGTTCAGGGGACTTGGAGCAGACGTTTGATTTATTTATGTGACTATACAGTCTTTAGGGAGCTGCGGTGGCTCAAGTGGTTAAGACGCTGAACTGCAGGCTGTGGAAGGTCAGTAGTTCAGCAGTTTGAGACCCGAGTGTGCCGCATGACAGAGTGAGCTCCCGTCTCTAGTTCCAGCTCCTGCCAACCTAGCAGTTCGAAAGCAAGAAATTGCAAGTACCGCTTCGGTGGGAAGGTAACAGTGTTCCGTGCGCCTTGGTGTTTAGTCATGCCGGCCACATGACCACGGAAATGTCTTCGGACAGCGCTGGCTCTTCAGCTTTGAAACGGAGATGAGCACCGCAACCCTAGAGTCAGATTCGACTGGCTTTCGAGCAAGGGAAACCTTTACCTTTACAGTCTTTAGACTTGGATCCACCAAAGTGAATCCACGGATGGGGCGGTTTCCACCCATGGAGCACAACTTTCTCACCTCCCCCCCACCTCCAAAAATAGCTCCAGATGCAGTATTTAAAGAGTGTCATTCTAGTCAGCAGCAGGAGAGGAAAGTGAGAAAGTCCCGCTGTGAGAGTAGAAATCATTCCAACCATCAAAGGCGTCAGCTTTCTTTCCAGCGTCAGTATTTTCCAACCACAGGAGCATCTTGAATTGTCAATGTTTCTGCAGGGAAATGCAAAGCAAAATTTGAATTTTTGCAAGGTAATCCATGTTAGGACAAATGTGCCTTGTCGAGAACCCTACCCGCCCCCCGGATTTGCTTTCAGTCTGCACTAGACAACGTTATAATCCCTGACCCCTCTCCCCACTCACAGATTCCGGTGGGATGATAAAGCTGTGGCACGTGTCCTCCCGCACCTGTGTGCGCACTATGAAGGAGAACCGCCAGACGATGATTGCCTCCTTCAACCCCTCTGGGTCCAAATTCCTCACAGGTGGAGCAGGGTCTGGGATTTTCATGTACGATGCTCAGACGTGGGATCATGTGGCAACTTTTCAGTCAAGGTATGCTGGGGCTGCGGAGGCACTGGGCAAGGGCCACACAGCGTATTTAGAAAGGGGCACTCCCCTTGTATCATGGTCTTCTGTCCATGGGTGCATGGGCAGTCTTACTGATCCTTCGGCCCTGGGCAGAACTTCAGGCGGGAGGGCGGCAGAAGCCTGCTGTTTTCCTTCTTTCCCCCTCTCCATTGGTGGGGGGTTGTACTGTTGGGCCCCCCATAGTAGGGGGCACAGTGTAGCCATCTTGTTGTCCATTGCCTAAGAGCACCCCTGAGCAGGTGAGGACCTTTCTGTTTTGTTTGGCGTTCCCTCAATGCTAATTGACCTTCCTTTCCATTCATGTGTCTATGTGTTTTGTGACAGACAGAAACAGAGAGGAACAGAGATAGATGATTGATAGATGGACGGATGGATGGGTTGCAACTTGCCAGGTCCCCCCAGCCACTGGCAAGGGATTTGGGGGAGGGGGGTAGCCAGTTCAGGTTGGAAAACTCCTGGAGATTTGGGGGTGGAGCCTAGGGAAGACAGGGGTCTCAGTGGGGCACAATGCCGCAGAGTCCACCCTCCAAAGCATCCCTTTTCTCCGGGGGAACTGATCTCTGTAGACCAGAGGTGAGCTGTAATTCCAGAAGATTCCCAGGCGGCCCCACCTGAAGTCTGCCATAGATAGATAGATAGAAAGATATTTTTTAAACTTGTTCTAACGTTATTGTCTATCGTCACCTTGGGGCCCCTAAGGTGGGAAGAAAGGCAGCTTAATTTTTTAAAAAATTAAATAACATCTGGCTCTTGGTTTCCTAAGCTGCAACACCCTTCTTCCCCCAGCGATAACCCAAATGTGGCGGATGGGCACTGGTCCCGGGTTTATGCCCTGACTTTCTTCCCGGAAAATGATGAGCGTTTTATCTCCGGAGGATGGGACAACACCGTACAGGTGATAGGGGAAGCATCTGTGAGGCGGGAAGTCGGGGCTAAGTTTGCAGGGGTTTGGTAGAGTGTGGGAGGGTGCGACACTGGAATTTGGGGAGGACTGTGCTGTTATGGAACTTGGGAGCGGGTTTTGCAGAAGGTGGAGGACTAGCAATGGACCCCCGACCCCACATGGCTGCCGTTCTCAGAGTGGAAACAAATGCTAAGGGTAGCTCTGTGATCATTTAAACAACTTTATTCAGTCAGTCAAAACCTTTATTGGCATTGGTAAAATACAGCATGGGTCTCATTTTGAGATGCATATCAAAAATATGTAAATGTAAAACAGTCAACCCACCAGAGCTTTGACCTTACATTCTCTTACCCTCATAGCGATAGAGAGAAATTGCGCTACTGAGAAAGTAATGTGAGGGCGGAGATCTGATAGAAGGAAAGATATAAGTCTCTCTTCAGATAGACTATGCTTGTTGTGCAGGAGGGGGCTGATTAGAACATCCCGAATCCTATTATAAAATTCGCAGCTGAGCAAGATGTGAGCAATCGATTCTGGGTTCCTGCTGTTACGTGGGCAGGTCCTTTCAAGGTAGAGGATATTAGCAAATCTACCATAAAGGACCTCTGACCGTAGGGCATCAAAGCGTGCTAGCATAAAAGCTCGTCTTAGTGATGGAGCAGTGAGTTGTAAAAAATAATCAGCTATAAGCCCATTTCTCGAAGCTATGTTAAACTTCAGAGGGGAAGGGATAAGTCCAGAGCAGACTGCAGCCAAGGGGAGACCAGCAAAAAAGATAGCACTCCATGAAACTGCTGAGCGGTCGGGTTAGAACGGATAAAAGGAAGTACTTCTTCACCCAAAGAGTGATTCACACATGGAATTCACTGCCACAGGAAGTGGTGGCGGCTACAAGCATGGACGGCTTCAAAAGGGAATTAGATAGGCATATGGAGCAGAGGTCCATTAGTGGCTATTAGCCACAAGGTATAGATAGGGGCTCTGGGGCAAGTGATGCTCTGTCTTCTTGGTGCTTGGGGGAGGGGGTCAACAGTGGGAGGGCTTCTAATGTCCTGGCCCCACTGGTGGACCTCCTGATGGGACCTGGTATTTCTGGCCACTGTGTGACACAGACTATTGGACTGGATGGGCCTTTGGCCTGAACCAACATTGGCGTCTCTTATGTTCTTATAGGGGCTTTTGAACCCTCCTCCCACTCTGTAATTTCTCCCTAAATATCACCATCTCCAGACTGTTCCCTCCACCCCCACTAGTGTACCTCTTGAAATCATGGCTGCAGCAACTGCTGGTTGTAAAGGGGGGGGGGGAATTCCTTTAAGATGGTGTGTACTTCTGCTCTCAGTTTGCACAGGCATCCAGCAACGCATGAAATAATTCCCTGTTCACAGGCCTTGCCACTTCCACACTACTTATTTATTTATTCCATTTATAACCTGCCTTCCTCATCGAGACTCAAGGCAGATAAGGGATCCTTTTTCTGGTGCCTTTCACAAGACCTGTCAAAATCAAAATCCTGGGAACTCTCAGCAGCCAATCATATATGAACTTATGAAGCTGCTTTATACAACCGCTGATCAATCTGCTTTCTGGTGCCTTTCACAAGACCGGTCAAAATCCTGGGAACTCAGCAGCCAATCATATACAAACTTATGGAGCTGCTTTATACAACCGCTGATCAATCTGGTTTTGCTAGCAGCCATTTCCCCAGGCCCAGGCAGAGAACATTCTTTCCCAAACACTCAATAACTGAAACCCTTTACCTAGTAATGCCAGAGATAGGTCAGGGACAATGCTCTCTCTAAACTGTGGAGTCTTGTGAGCAAAAATTCTACTTTGTGAACTACTGGCATTACAGTTGTGAGTGAGCGATTTGAATGCTGCACAAATTAGTTTGCTCTGGAGCCATCCGTGAGCGAAGACAAAAATGTGTGAGCCGGAGGCTAAAAAACTGTGAGCTAGCTCACACTAACTCAGAGGGAACACTGGTCAGGGACCTTCTATGCATCAGAGATAGGAAAGCCTTGGTATGTGTGTCAAACAGCGGCATACTAGACCATTTTTTTCAGCATGCAAGGGTAGTTCCCAGGAGCGGAGCTAGAAGATTTTGATTGGTGGGGGCGTGGGAAAATCTGGGGGGGGGCACCCCGGCAGCACCTGTTGCTCCTCTTGCAGCAGCAGAAAAAGCAGCTCCGGCTCCACTGTGACCTCCAGTCCTCTTCTAGTCCTTTCGGTTAGAGAGACTCGATTCCAGGCTGCTTTTCTGCGTAAGCTGGGGGGGGGGGAATCTCTGGCTCTCTCTATTTTGATTTTTGCAATTTTATTTTATTTTATGTTATTGCGTTTTTAAAAACCTATTTATTTTTCGGCCTGGAAAAATGAAAAAACAAGACTGAAGCTTCCTTGACTGTGCCTGGGGTCATTTTGGAACACCTACACACATCTTACATTTTTTAAAAAAATGTATGTGTGTGTGTTTTAATCCAGATTTATTTCTTTTTTGTCCGGGGGGGGGGGCAGTGCTCATATGTGGGGGGGCATTGCCCCGAAATGCCCCCCCCCCTTACGGGTCTGGTGGTTCTCCAACCAAGCAACAAAGCCACTTTTTGCAGCAGCAGTGCTGCAAGGGCTGGGCAGGGCCAGTGGGCACAACTAGGCTTGTCAAGTCCCCCTGGGGGGTGGGGAAACCCCTGCCCCAGAGGCCCGTTCCCCGCCGCCGCCAGATTGGGCCCTGGGGGAACTCCACCCTGACATCCACGTCACCAGGAAGTGACGCGACCACGCCGGGCACGCTGGGGGCAGGGCCACAGTCATCCGAGGGAAAACTCTATGGTTTTCCCTTGGATGGTTGTGGCCCTGCCCCCAGCGTGCCCAGCGTCATCATGTCACTTCCTGGTGATGTGGATGCGGCATGCGCGCGCGCTCCAGAATCAACCTGGGAGTCCCCCGCTCCGGAACGAGATGAGACTTGGCAACCCTAGGCGCAACCTATGCCCATTGTTTCCTCCTAGACCAGCACAACAACCCAGGTCCAAAGCCAGCCCTTGAGGCACTAGAGCTCAGCTACTCTCCCCAAGTATCTTTACTCCACCCTTTTGGGGCAGCACATCAACATCTATACTGTTAGACATGGTGTTTTTTCCAGCTGTCCAGGTGCTGGTGTTGACCTTTAAAGGCCAATATGGTTTTGGAGCATATGCCTGACTACTAGTTATCTTTAGAGGCCCTGCTTTGGGTGCCCCTGACTTCTGAGATTAGGCAGGTGGCAACCAGTGTTCCCTCTAAGCTGAGTTAGTGTGAGCTAGCTCACAGTTTTTTAGCCTCCAGCTCACATATTTTTGTCTTAGCCCAGGAAGGATGGCTCCAGAGCAAACTAAGATACGCAGTAGCCAAATCGCTCGCTCGCAGCTTTAATGCCAGTAGCTCACAAAGAAGAATTTATGCTCACAAGACTCCCCAGCTTAGAGGGAACACTGGGAGGGGGCCTTCTCGGTGGTGGCATCAAAACTCTGGAACGCTCTCCCCAGGGAGATGCATCTGTCCCCTTCTGTTGCTACCTTCTGCCAGCAGGGGAAGACTTTTTTCCCCCCGTTTGGTGTTCCCTCGGTGATCCCTCCTTCATGACCAGTGTCACGTTGCTTTAATTTCTTTGTATGTGTTTTTGCTCTGTTTCAATGACGTCTGTGTATATATGTGTTTAAGTTGGTTTTAAAATGTGACTTTGCTATGCGCATTTTTGGTCTGTTAGCCGCCTTGTGAGGGCAAGAAAGGCAGGATACAAACTTTGCAACATAAAATAAGAGAGACAAAGATATTTGCTCGCCCCTGCGCTACATGCAGGCCATGAGCTAAGGGAACTTTATCAGGGGGGTGCTGAAGATTCTGAGCCCCGTCTAACCTGACTTCTCTGGCTTCTGTCCCCCCAGTTCTGGAACATACAGCAATCACATTCCCAACGGTATGCCCACCTCTCCTCCCTCCCTACACTTCCCCTTTGCTTTTCCTTTCCCCCCCTCACGCCATTCTCTCCCCCCTTTCTATTCCTGTTTCTGTGTTCTGCTCCTCTGTCTCTCTCCACCCCCACCCCACTGACTTCTTCCTTCCTCTCACCTCCTCCCTACACTTGCCTCATAGGCGTCTCTCTGGGCCCCACGTCTGTGGTGATGCTGTCTCGATTGACAAAACCGGAACCCAAATCCTTACAGGTTCCTGGAGGAGGAACGACACCTTGCAGGTGAGAGCAGGGTGGTGGTGGTGGTGGTGGTGAGTGAGTGTGGGGGTGGCGGCACCTCATACACTCCAGACTGGGGAGAGGGGATGTTGAGGATATTTTGGAGACTGAAGAAAAGAGGAGGAGGAGGAGATTGGATTTATACCCCGCCCTTCACTTGGGAGTCTCAGAGCGGCTCACAAACTCCTTTCCCTTCCCCTCCCCACAACAGACACCCTGTGAGGTGGGTGGGGCTGAGAGAACTCTGACACAAACTGCTCTTTTTCAAGGACAGCTGTGCCAGAGCTTGTGACTGACCCAAAGTCACATCAGCAGGTGCAAGTGGAGGAGGAGTGGGGAATCAAACCCGGTTCTCCCAGATTAGAGTCCGCGCACTTAACCACTACACCAAACTGGCTCTCAGGTGCATGAGCTGATCGGGTGGGAAGGCTAGGAGGAGGAGAAGGCGGGGAAGGTTCCAGAGTTTTTTGGGGAGAGCCGTTCCCAAGAAGATCCAGGGCTAATACCACTGGGCTTACTTCTCTGAAGACAAGAGAGCGCCAGTGGCTTTGTGATATTCCTTCACTGACGAACCACACCACAGCGTGGCTTAGCTGGAACTACTGGGCTAGGGGAAAAAGCCAGCGTGGTATAGTGGTCAGAGTGTCAGGCAAGGCTCTGGAAGACCCAGGTTCAAATCCCCACTCTGCTATGGAAGCACGCTTTCTCCCAGCCTAATCTACCTCATGGGATGGTTTTCGTTGTTAGATTCTCTGGTTTGGTATAGCCAGGAACCATTGGCAAGTTAGCAGCGTGCACAAGGCTAACCACACAGCAGATCTTCTCCAGTCTCTGTGTGTATGCTGATAAGAAACAAAGTTACACAGAGCCTCTTTTCATATTTGCAAACTAACACGAGTTCCTTTATTTATAGAACTCCATTCTAGATAGGATAGGATAGGATAGGATAGGATAGGATAGTAGTATAATCTAACTAACTAGAATGGATGCAGATGCAAGATGCATGTCCTGCATCCATGATGCCAAGATGCAGAGGTGGCAAAGTGTGTGTGAGAGAAGGTGTCAGAACAGAAGGAAGGAAATCTTTCCCACTTTCCCTAACAATCTACATCAAAGGGATAGTATCAGAGAGAAGTAAAAGATGGTCAGTGTCCTGAGCCCACCTCTCTCTCCAACTCTATGGTAGCCTCCTCTGAAGAGAAAGCATTCAGTCCTTGTTTTCCAACCAGGGCTACTTTGGGGCAGGAACGCACAGGAACGGAGTTCCGGCTGGCTTCAGAGTTGGCCACGCCCACTACAGCCAAAACCTCTGCGTGCCTGGCTACAGAGGGAAGGCCTGGAGAGCAACATCCCCGGCAACTCTGAGGTGGGCGGGCCGGGGGGGGGGCTTGGAAGGATTGGAGAGGCATTTAAATGCCTCCCCATTTCTTCCCTCGCCTGTCCAAGGGCCGGCTTGACCGGGCTCCCCGCAGCCGTGGGGTGCCTGGGCAAGCCAAGGGAAGGCATGGGGGTGTGGCCTAATATGCTAATGAGTTCCTGCTGTTGGATGTGGCCTAATATGCGAATGAGTTCCTGCTGTTGGGTGTGGCCTATTAAGCTCATGAGTTCCTGCTGGGCTTTTTCTACAAAAAAAGCCCTGCTATGAGGATGAAACAGAGGAGGAGGAAATGATGTTGTAAGGCACGCTGGGTCCCCCTTGAGCAGAAAAGCAGGATAGAAACATCTTTTAAAAATGTAGTGTCGACCTCAGCATCTCTAATGTTCACGTTTAATGAGAGGTGGTTTCATGTACATTCCTAAAATATGGGGGTGGGGGAATATGTGTTTACATAAGCATGCTTTGAAAATCTAAACGCTACTGTATCTTTTAAAAATGTAGTGTTGACCTCAGCATCTCTAATGTTCAAGTTTAATGAGAGGTGGTTTAATGTACATTCCTAAAATAGGGGGGTGGGGGAATATGTGTTTACATAAGCATGCTTTGAAAATCTAAACGCTACTGATATTTTACACGAGTAGTATCTCTTTCCCCCCCCTAATCCAGATCTGGGATGCTGAAACTGGCAACAAGATCTTGGACGTCCCAGAAGACTTCCGGGGTCGCTCACAGGTTGAAGACCTCTTTCTGGCCTCTCTCCCCTGCTTTCCCCCTGTCCTGAACCAAGCAACTGCCCTTCTGCTGTGACTTCTCCCACCACACACACACACACACACACACACACACACACACACACACGGAGAAGAGTCATGAAACGTTCTGAGTGCCTAGTCCAGGGGTCCCCAACCTTTTCAAGCCTGAAGCAAGGTGGTGGGTGCAACTACAAAATCATTGCCACAGGAGGTAGAGCCGACCATAACAACGTCAGGGATTGAAGTTATGCATAACTCTAGTAGTAATTCTTCAACCTTTCAGGTGGAAACCCTTTTAACAGTGCTTTTTAAAAGGAATGCATACTGTTAACACATCGAAGATCCTTGTGCTGTGGTGGCCGTTGTTGCTGAACTGCAGGCTGTGGAAGGTCGGTAGTTCAGCAGTTCGAGACCCGGGTGCCGCATGATGGAGTGAGCTCCCGTCTCTAGTTCCAGCTCCTGCCAACCTAGCAGTTCGAAAGCAAGAAATTGCAAGTAGATAAATAGGTACCACTTCGGTGGGAAGGTAACAGCGTTCCGTGCACCTTGGTGTTTAGTCATGCCGGCCACATGGACCACGGAAACATCTTTGGACAGCGCTGGCTCTTCGGCTTTGAAACGGAGATGAGCACTGCAACCCTAGAGTCGGATTTGACTGGCTTTCGAGCAAGGGAACCTTTACCTTTACCTTTACAGCCAATAAGAATTCAAATGGTCAATCAGAAGCTCTGCTGGGCAAAAGCCCCACCCAGCCCTGCCAACTTTCTAAAAACCACTTGGTGGGCATCAGGAGAGGTGCCCATGGGCGCCATGTTGGAGACCCCTGGCCTAGACAGCCCCAGTTCTGTTGTCTTCTGTCAGAACCTCCTTCACTTCTGTAGTTCTCTTACTTGACTTAGTTGACCCACAGCAGTTGTCAGTGGAAAGCTGGTCTGTGCTCATATTATGGGGCGATCGGGCTCCATGTTCTCATTTTGGTCTTGTCCACCTCCATGATTTTCCTCTTCCTTCCCCAGATTTACACCTGCCACTTCCTTGGCACTGACCACATTATAGCTGGAGGGAGTCGGAACAACATATGTCGGCTCATTGACAAGAGAATCCTCATGGTACGGTTGGTTAACGAGATCGGTGGTAGGAAGCTCAGTGGTTGAAGACCCGAGTTGCACACAGGAAGGGTCCCAGGTTCAATTCTGGACTTCTCCAGTTTAAAAAGATCTCAGAATAGATAAATGGAACCTCCATGTTCAGAGGCAATCTACCTCTGAGTTCCAGATGCTGGCACTAAACCATAGGGGAAGACTGGCCTTCACGCCCTGCTTATAAACATCTGGCTGGCCACTGTTGGAAACAGATTACTGGAACAGAGGGACCTTTGGTCTAATCCAGCAGGGATCTTCTTAGGTTCTTGGGTTACCTCTGGTTTAATCATAGGGTGAAGAGCAGGTCTTTGAGCTGTAGACCTGAAAAGATGGAATGGGGGAAGAAAGGTTTGGAGTTTCTGCCTTTGCCGATATGTTGTTTTCTTTCTCTTCCCTGCCAGAGCACAGGAGTACTGAATGACTTGCCGGGGGGTGTCTACAGTACCCATGTCAATGTCCGCGGAGTCCTCAGCACCACCTCCAACAACCTCATTTATCTCTCACAGACTCCGGTTCGACCATGAGCCCCCCCCCAGTTGGCTCAGTATGGGAGTCTTGCTGCTACCCAGAGAACTGCCAGCAACCTCTTCCAATCATGCTTCTCTTCTAAGGATTCTCACCAGTCCAGCTGTGGTTTCCAAGGAGCCTCAGTGCCTCTCAAAAGCTTCCCATCATGCTTTGCTGTTTAAGGTCATTGCTGCTTAAGGTCACTGCTGATTTACCTGCTGTCCTCCCATAATGCTCTACCTACAGACACATTCGTAATCATGGTTCGCCACTAGATATTTATGCCAGTCTCGATGTGGCCTCCCAGCATGCTCTGCTGACGTCAGTACCTTCTCAATCATGCTCTTCTGCTTCTGGTGCATGCCGCAGTGCCTGGAGTCTTCCTGTCAAATGCTTGTGCAGATGCCTTCATTTCTGGATTTCCTGGCAGCAGCCATGATTATTTCAGCATTCCGTCTGTCCATGAACAGTGTCCTCTAATCTTTGCTTCAGGGAATTGTGGCTAACCTCGTAACACCCTTCGGAGTCACATACCTCCCCTTCCCATCATCCTCTGCCGAAGGTACAGCCAGCCCCATCATGGCCTTGAGGAAGACCTCCATTTTCACTGGCTGTTGCTTCCCCTCTTGTGGAGAATCATGATGACTTAACATGAACAACTGGTTCCATCTTCTTCTGAAGCCAGACTTGCTTCCCAATCAAAGGTTTGGAAGAGTAGCCCTTGGTAGTTCTTCACCAATTTGCCATTCCTGTCCAGGGGGTTACTTCTCTCGTTCTCCCCCGCCCCACTCCATCCCAGCTTGACTGCTCTAATAACCTGCCTTAGTGCCAAATTAAACCATCTTGGCTGGACCTGTATGTGTGTCCAGGACTCCTGGGTTCTTTGGGAGAGGAACAGGATTTGGCCACATGTCAGTGTGGCAGCTGGAGGGGCTATGGTTCCTGAGTTTCAGAAAGGGTCCAGGATTTAGTACCAGAATCTATTTTTTTCCCTCAGTGACAGGGCTGAGCCATCAAATGTGTGAAGCGATAATAAAGAAAGTGCCTCTGGGCTTGTGCAGAGTGCATTTCCCTCGCCACTGAATAATCACAGCTGTCCTCGGTACCTTTGCAATTAGTGGTAATGTCTCTCAAGGCAAAAATGCACATTTCCTAAAGGAGCTTGAATGTGAGCAGTTTCTGTTCAGGAATTCAGCACCTGAATTTTCCCTCCTGTAGCTAATAAGACCAACACACACACAAAAATTGTAAATATGGCTCCAGTTTATTCTACAAAGAACAGATTCTGGCCTTTTGCAAATCTTCCACTAGGAGTCGGGCATGACAGATGGCTCTCAGACAGGTTTCTGTCCCCAAGCAAGATCATAGAGACGATCAGCTGCAGTCACCATCCTGTCTCGGTATTCAAGCTCCCGGTGGTTTCCCTCTGGGACCCCCCTGAATCCATGAGTGAGACCCCAGCAGCTTGCCGCAATCACCCCGGTAGAGTCACTGTCTCCTGTGAGACGGAAAAACCAAGAAACACAGAAAGAGAAAAGTGTGAGATGCAGTCAGCTCTGGGGCGGGATGCTTGTTAATACATGGCTCTCATTGGCTGTGTTTCCTCCCTGACTAGGGATACCATTCCCCAGTTGGGGGTGGGGAATCCCTCGCTTTCGTGGGCTCCCAACTCTGTCTGCGACGTGCTGACGTCACCCAGAACTGATGTCAGCGTGTTGGTGACACTGGGGGGAGACACTCTCCCTTTTGGGCAAAACTCTATGGTTTGAGGCCATTTTTACCATAGAGTTTTGCCCAAAACACAGAGTGTTGCCCCCGGCGTCACCAATGCGCTGACATCACTTCTGCGTGACATCAGGGTGTTGCGCGATGTTCACACTCGCCCCCAGAACACCCCTCAAATTCCCCCCACAGGTGTGACAAAGGGACCTGGTAATCCTACCCCTGACTCACCACCATGGAACATGGCACGGCTGCACAGCTCCTCCCAGCTGCCCCCTGCACTCAACAGAGCATCATAGGCAATCATGGGGGCATCATGACCGCTCCGCCCAGCCCAGCCATCCAAGCTGAATGTTTTGTAGATGACATCTCGCTCGGCAGGGCCATAGGCAGGAGGAAAGCGGGCAGGGCCCTGGCCACTGGAAAGGCCCCGCTCTGAGAGGTACCTAAAAGGGAGAAGAGAAATTGGTGGGGACATAATCGAAAGACCCATCCATATAACTGAACCTGGAAACCACTGAGGCGTCTCATTATTCTTTATTTATTACATTTTAAAATCCATCTCTTAGTTTCTCTTTTTTCTTTAAGAGCTCAGGATGGTAGACATGCTCCCCTTTTTATGGGTCTCTTCCACACTCATTTTTGTTGGTTTTGGGCCCCTATTGCTTCATGTTAATTTCGTTTTCCATACATGGTTTGCTCCCCTCTACTGGTGGCTTTGATATTACATCACTGTATTTCTGGCATATTTCCCTGCAGTTTTACTGTGGGGAAATATGATGAAGATACAGCAACGTCATATCGGAACAACCACTAGAGGGAGAGAAACACGTGTGGAGAAGAACAAAAACCAAAGCAACAAAAATGAGAGTGCGGAAGAGACCATCCACATAGCAACCCTGTTAGGTAAGTTGAGACAAAAATCACTGCTGTTAAAAGGAGTAGGGATTTGAATCTTGGTCTTCCTAGTCACTCAGTCCAGCTCTAATCGCTACACCACACTGATTCTCCAAGAATGCTTCTTTTAACATTTCAGTGTTCAGCCTTACAGCTATTGCTTGCACATCAGAGCTATGCAGAAACTTTTTCTACAAACCTGAAAAAATCTTTTGATACTCAAACTGAAGTGTTGCATTTTTGCAAGAAGGGGTATTTTAAAAATACTGTCTTGTCAAATCGAACTCCTCAACTCATTTTTTTTTAGTTAAAAGCCCTAATTCAGTTGTCTCCATAAAAGAGAATTTGAATTATTAGAAGACACATTTTTGCAAACCAAAATTAGGAGAATGTGCTTGATACCACCACCACCCCCAGCTTGATTCCAGTACTCATTTTTATAAGTATTTGGCTATTAATATCAATAGATTGCCTTTCAACAGAGAACTTTCACAAAGGAAGTTACATAGTTATCTTTATTGAAACTTTACAACCGTTATCCACAAACACACCATTATTTCTCTTGCTAGGCAACCACCATCATGGCTGCTGTTCTGGAATTATGCACAGGATATCTGGTTGTTTATTTTATAATCACGTTTCTAGTCCTCCTGATGAAGGAGGAGAAATTTGAACCAAGAGGGTTCAAAAAAACCCAACCACTTGGAGCTTTAGAACTGTATTCCCCAAACAATTTTCGTCTCCCTCCTTCTCCCCAAAACCGCTCTCTCCCCAAAGTACTTACCACTCCCATTTCTCCTGGAAATAGGCCCAAGCACCTACATTCGATTTAGTTTCAACTGCAGCGTTCTGGATATGTTCTAAGGCAAGGGGGAGTGTCTTGAGCAACTCTGACCCCCAGCGTTCGAGGGGCAGGCCCTGCACAGCATAGGCAGTGAAGAGGGCAGATGCCAAGGCCCCCAGGTAGCCTGTAATAGAGAAAAGGCAGAGTGGGCTTTGTGGCTTATGCATTTGTTTTTTAAAAATTATATTCCCAAACTTTCACTTTCAGGATCCTCAAGGCAGCTTACAAGCCCATTAATAATACAAATTCAGTGATCACCAGCAGTATGAAACCATTAAAAGTTAATTACCGCTCAAAAGCTTGGGGTAATGATGGTGCCAGGTGGATCTCGCTTGGGAGGGAATTCCAAAGCCAGGACAGCACCACCACCAAAAAGGCCCTCTTCTCCACTCTCCTCCCACCAAAGCTCTGAACACAGCAAGCCCCCAAAAGATGACCCTAATTCTCAGGTGGGTTTACTTAGCCTTGGAACCAAGGATGAAGATGGGTGCAGCATTTTAAAGAGCAGTGTGGGCACTTCAAGAGTAACTGTCACATTCAGTAGAGATATGGGGTTGAATCCAAGCAGCTTTCCTGCTGGTGAAAATGTGAGCCAGGAAGTCCCCTTTGACAACCAAAAAGCTATTCTGAAAATCATGGGACCAGCATGGGAAAAGTCATGTATGATGGCAGATTTTGTAAGGAAGATAATTGGGTGAGCCAGTGAAAAAGAAACTGGCTGGATCCAACCCCTTACCTTTTCCTCTGTGTGAGCTCTGAAAAAACAATTCTGCAAGTTTTCAGTGTGGTCCAGTTTGAATAGGAAAAAAACCAGCTGGGGAGGCACCTATTGCACAGTGTCTGTGACATCACTAAAAAAACATCCAATCTCCAGAGCAGTTTTATAACTGTTTTATATGCATATGTAAGTTACTTTACAATTCTTTTATTTAAAAAGATAGCCCCATGGAAGGGAAGGGCAAGACAGATGACTGAACAAGTGTGTGAAATAGAAGCTGCCAGTCTGGAAGGACTCAGTATCAGTGTTCCCTCTAAGCTGAGTTAGTGTGAGCTAGCTCACAGTTTTTTAGTCTCTGGCTCACATATTTTTGTCTTAGCTCAGGAAGGATGGCTCCCAAGCAAACTAATTTATGCAGTAGCCAAATCACTCACAACTTTAATGCCAGTAGCTTACAAGGTAGAATTCTTGCTCACAAGACTCCACAGCTTAGAGGGAGCATTGCTCAGTATGTCCACGGTTAAAACATTACATCCGTGTTCATCCTCAGGTCTTCCCAGCATGTCCAACATGAAATCACAATATACACCAGCTTCCCAGTCCTCACCAAAGCCTTCCAATCTCAGCATTTTTACTGTTTCACCTACAGCCCCAGAAGGCATCCCATGATGGATCTGCTGTCCCACATTCCCTCATTACCTGTGGGATGGTGATGTGTCATTCTCCCACTTTCTATGCTGACTTGAACCAAAGTGGTCAGACAGCACAGAGTTACGTCTGGTCTGCAGCCTTCTTTGACCCCATCACACCCCATGTTACCTGAGCCCGATGCACATGGACCTCATGGCAGCACCACAACCTGTTGCGCTTGGGTTGAAGGGAATGCGATATCCACCTGGCTCCCCTGGGTGCAACTGGGATGTTCCTGTCAGCAGAAGAAGAGAGTTGCCTTGAGATGTCTAAAGGCCAAAAGATGTGTTGTACATATTAGATTCCATTCAAAAATGAAGTCAAATGAGGAGGAAGATCTATGTTTTATTTCAATTAACAGAA
>NW_015175426.1:26317-26650 GCF_001447785.1 Gekko japonicus
CCCAAACTTTGAAAGGTTTGCCCTAAGAACTACAGAATCATGAACTTTGTACCTATTATGTTGTCTGCTAACAATATCAGACCTACAAGAGGAAAGCCTTCTATATAACAGGCCTTTCTAACATCCTAATAAAATATTACTTAAAGAATAAATCTATAAAAACCAGAGAAATATGAATATGAACAATCAAGAAGAAAAAAACCTATATATAAAAAAATCTTTATATTCCCATACACACTACAGATGTGTGACATCTGGCAATATATTGTTTGCCCCCACTTTTTCTTTTTTCCAGAATGAAGCTACAGAAATAAAACACTAGTGGGCAGGGTC
>NW_015175426.1:26724-27013 GCF_001447785.1 Gekko japonicus
CTCCCCCCCCTCTTTTTTTTCCCCCCCCCGGGGGGGGGGGGGGAGAGATGATCGGTTTTCCTCTAGAGGAAGGAGGAGGAAACAGCTTGTGGGTGATTTTTTTTAAAGGGAGAAAACCAATGTAGGAGAGCGGCTGAGCACCCTGCCCCCTCGCCATGTACGTTTTCCATTTTAAATCGCAATCTCTGCTGAGGTGTTCTGTAAAAGTGTGTGTGTGGGGGGGGGAGTCAGCTGATAATTGCACACAGTTTGGCCCTTAGTCTAGTCCTAGTGTGAATTTCAGCAGGCA
>NW_015175426.1:27034-63265 GCF_001447785.1 Gekko japonicus
AACCCCTGCTTCAAGTGTCTCCTCAGCCACAAGCTCACTGGCAACCTTAGACTGTCAGTGCCTCTCAGCACCACATAACACACACACACACACATCCTGTGATAAAGAGATTGTAAGAAAAAGCAGTTATTGCTGTGAGAATTGCCGTTTCATAAATTAAACAGGGAGGAGGGAGAAAGCCTTGTCCTGTCGGTGGGGAGGGATAGGGGCTATTTTGTTGAACGCCAAGCTGAGAAACAGACTAGCAGCCAATTTCCATAGTCCCTTGTACATAAACAAAGTAGGAAGAAATGGAAAAAGAAGGAGTAAAAAGGTGAACAAATGAAACCACAATCTCCTAGTGGAAGGGATGGAAAAATCCCTTTCTGACTCCAAAAGCTTAATGTAGGCCTCGGCCACATGGGCAGGAAAATGCGGGGGGTGGGGGGTGGGGAGGCATGGCTGTTTGCCCCGGAGCAAACTAACGCGCGCCTGCGTGATCAGGCTTCGGGCTGAGGTCCCGTGGAGCTCCCGTGGTTAGGGGGGAGGTGCCGATCACACACGGGGCAAAGAAGCGGAGCGGCGCAGAAAAACGGGGTTGTGTTTTGTTTTTAAAACTTAAATGTGTGCATGCTCCGTTGGGTGCTTGTGCGCATCCGTGGAGACTTGGGGGGAAAAAACCTTTTTGTGAGGGGACATGGGTGGGCGCCGGAACTACCACCGGAAACCCGATTAGATGCCCGCCCTTGCCCCGCGGTTTCCGGAAACTAGTACCTCCGAGGTACTAGTTTTTTTACCCCGCATCTTCGGTGGGAAGCCTCGGGTGCGCCATGGGAGCTCTACGCTTCCCAGATGTGGCGGTGAGATCGCGCCCGGAAAATCCGCCTATCTTCCGTCTCTCTAGCGTGCCTAATGCTCCGTGTGACCGGGGTCCTAATGTATTAGAATACACATTTCAATAAACTCCTTCATGACTAAAAACAACAGTAACCCAGACCTGAACATGAAATTTTTCAAGAGAACTGGATTTTGGTAACTAGCAGTATGGAATAGTATCTACTACCCAGAATGCTTGTGGGTCCTGGCTTCCTCCCCTCCATGTCCTTCATGGCTTCAACATAGCGGCTGGCCAGTTCTTGGAGCAGAGGCTCTCCATTTTTCCCTGAGGAAGAACATGAATTTTAAAAAATGGTTTAACCTTCAAACCTTTCCCCACAAAAAAGCCAAAGAAATCTTTTTAAGCTATCTTTCCCCTCCCTCAATTGCTGCCACATGTACAGAAACTTTCATGAAAGGCACAATAGCCATCTTGAGGGTGTGAGACAGAAACTCCGTCACGGGTTGTGCTCCCCCAGCCCAATTTGAGAAAGCACACGGCAGTCTAGTAGAGCAGAATTTAAACTAAAATAAAACTTTATTAATAAAGGAGGGAAGCACGGGCTCAACAAGATTTTGAATCCCACAGCTCTCCCTAAGGTTACAATGGGAGACATAGGGTTTTATACCCCCTATGACAGTTAGAAATAAATCATAATGATTGGTTCCATCAAACTTTGACGCATATCCGTCACACCATTCTGATTGGGCCTGAATCTATGGGTTGGATTTTCACAGGGAAAAATTCAGTTGAACAATAGGCTTTCTTCTTCCCAGGCTGTGAAATCCCAAAAAGTATCTAATTGTAACAAATATTAGTACATCATGCAGTGTTCTTCATCTAACACAAGCAACCTGACATCAGGAGCATGCGCAGTTACAACTGGCCACTATAAGCAAGGTCAGTCAGTTACTGCCTGTCAGCATTTGGTATTTTACCCAGAATGCCTTTAAGCAATGAACCAAAGTGAATATCTGAATACATGTTCATGATTGATTTCAGTTACTGTGATTAGAATCATCAAAGGCACTTGACATATGCACCATGGAAGTGTTAAGTGCACCTACTAAGTTAAACTGACTGTTAGTGGCAGAGTACAAAGTGTTTCATAAGCGGTGTGTACAACAATGGCACTTCCCTTATCACTCCACACAACACAAGCTTGCCCATTTCCTGTCAGGGGATCCACTGTGACTGCCCCACCTCCTGTTTCCCACCACTGATCCTATGGCTGGCAGGAGGAGGAGAAGGAGGAAAGCTGGTTTTATACCCCATTCTTCACTACCCGAAGGAGTCTCAGATAGTCTTATAATTGCCTTCCCTTCCTCTCCCCACAACAGACACCCTGTGAGGGAGGTGGGGCTGAGAGAGTTCTAAGAGAACTGTGACTGGCCCAAGGTCACCCAGCAGGCTTCATGTGAAGGAAAAGTGGGGAATCAAACCCGGTTCTCCAGATTAGAGTCCTCTGCTCTTAACACCAAGCTGGGGGGAAATAATCATCATAGGATGATAGCGTGACATCACTTCTGAAAGAAACCCAGAAGTGACGTCCATCTGCTCTAAGAACTGCTGGAAATATTATGGTTTTGCCATAGAGTTTCTGGTGATTCCTAGAGAAGCATAATGTCACTTCTGGGAAAACTCAGAAGTGACGTCACACCACAGCCCAGAGGCATCTCCCCATGTTACTGCTGCCCCCAGACTCCTGCCAATCGCCAGCCTAGGCTGGCACTAGCACAGTGCTGTGAGCGAGAAGGGCTATTGCCAAGGAAAAAAAGCAAGGCTGTAAGCCCACCAACCCTCTCCTGCTACTTACCAGTGGCCAGGGCCTCAGCGGTTGCAAGGTGCAGCACAGTGTCATCGCTGACCGGCCAGTCAGGGAGGGCCGCGCAGACCTGGCTGAGTCCCCCCATTTCCTGGAGCTCCTGGTGGATCTGAGGCCCAGAGGTGCAGTATTCCCAGCGTTGATTGCGATAGCCAAGAGCATCCCCTGAGCCGGATAGCACCATGGCTGCACGATAGGCTTCCTTGGCGGGAACCTGAGGGCTGCAATGGGGAAGGGCATAGGATGAGGTGTCGAAGTCACAATGGTTTTTTGAAAACAAGGTGACTTGTGTGGCCAGCACAGATTAAGCTCACGGATGTAATTGCATCTCTATGCTTTGAGTGTTAAGACCTAGGATCTGGAAGACAGGTTCAAATCCACAGACGGTTGCTGGGTGACTTTGGGCTAGTTACTGTCTCTTTTTCAACCTAAGTTCAAAGTTGTGAGGATAAAATGGAAGAAGGAAGGACACTGTTGTAACTGCTTTGGGTGCTCCCTGGGCGGAAAAGCAGGGTATAGATGTTGGGAATAGCATAAAATAAAATGAACAAAATAATAAAATAAAATACAACAAAGGGGGAGGAGCCATGCCACCTGAAGGTCTGATTGGCTGATAGGTGCCAACAATATTAGCACAATTGTAGTGCTTAGAATGCTGGGAAACTTTGACACACACACACCCATATAACCACTGGACTATGCATGGGAAATGAGTGACAGTTAAATATCCCTACACAGAGACATGAAAATCACAGGGTCTTGGGCACATCAGTGGTTTGGGATTTAGGGACATGTATTCCTAATTTGTTGGGGTCCAGCTAAGTATATGGGTCTTAACTGTAAGTGCTTCAAGCCCAGCAATTCGAAAGCTTCGGCGAGTAGATAAAATGGGAATCACTCCTTAGCGAGGGTGGGCACGCCAACCTCCCTTCTGGGAGGGCGTTAGCTGACGGTCGGACGCCTGGTCAAGGCTTGTAAAAGGCAAAACAGCTTCCCGGCTACGAAAAAGAACGCCTGCAATGGATGTTCCGGCCAGGCGGTGGCAGTGTGGCAATTGACATACGGGTCCTGAGGCCTGGCCAGCAAGCAGCCATGCGGGAAAATGACGGAGCCAGCCAGAAGACGTCTACACCGGGCAGTGACGGAGCATGCAGTTAAAGTCAATATATGTTGTCTTCCCTATCCCCTACGAACATTGTTAGTCCCTTGTCTATATATGGAGTAACTGTACATCGCTTTGAGCCCACTGGGGAAAGCGATTAATAAATGGAAAGTATTATTATTATTATTATTATTATTATTATTATTATTATTATTATTATTATTATTATTATTATTATTATCTATAGGCCAGGCAAGGTAATTGCAGAAAACCGCTGAATCCTTGTGCCAGGAGGCAACATCAGGGAAGGCCTCCTCAGCCCCTATGCCCGGTTGTTGGCCCTCCAGAGTAACTGGTTGGCCACTGTGTGAGACGGTACTGGACTAGATGGACCACTGGTCTGATCCAGCGGGGCTCTTCTTATGTTGTTAATAAACAGAAATGCTCCAGAATCTGTAATGAATGCCTTTCGTTCCCCAAGTCCCAATCTATTTAGGATTAAGAGGAGGGCTTTGAGATAAAAAAAGAGGCAGGTTTCCCCGCCCTCTTCTGATTGCTGCTTCTCCTTTTTTCAAAGTGGATCACTACAGATGGACACACTTCAGTATGTGGACACAAACAGGGCCTGATCCAAGACAAGCAGCTACACCACATGACCTGAAAAGTATACATCATGAATTTCTTGAAGAAAGGCAAGATAAAGCTGTTAGTAATTATCATTCTTTTTTTGCGAAGAGTGCTGGGATGCGTGGACGCGTCACACTGGGGGTAATTGATGAGAGCAGAGAAATGGTTTAATGTGTACTTCAAAAGTAGAGAATGTGGATGTGTGAACGCAGCGTCAAAGTACAACTGGGCCAAAAAAAAAAAGAATAAAAAATCCCAAACCTTTACAACTAATCTCCTCCCCCACCCCACCCCGGACTCGTGCTTTTAACAACTCACAGGATAGACCAGAACTATCCCCCATCACTGCATGCTGGGAAAAGCCACACCATTTGAATTTCCACCTGTCATGCAGCTGTTAAAAAACACACCATGTTTTTCAACATAGCTGTTAAAAAACACACCATGACATCAGTTCCCCTCTAGAGAATGTCTCTCTCCCCCCCCCTTTTTTTTGTTTCTCTCCAGCCCATGCTGCGGTTGCTAACTTTAAAAACAACTAGAGTCTTATGTCTTTAAAGGCTCCGTGCTCTGGAGACGTCATCACGCGCCTCTCCTGGCCTAGAGACCAAAAGTTTCTGCTGAAGATACCAGAGCAGACCACGCCACTCCCCGCCCCCCCCCGTATATTACATGTATTACGGTAGCCGACACTCGCGCAACAAAGTTTAGGTGGTCCGTTTTATGAAATGAGTTCTGGTTATAATCCATCCGGGGGCGCGTGTATTAGATATATCCGGGAAATGGCCCGCGAATACTTCCCCAGGTTTTCAGGGCCGGTGCTGGAAGCCCACGGGGTGGGGGGGTGTCAGGGTTATTTCGTGGGGCTTTTGTTTTTTGCAAGGGAAGGAAGCGCGCAGAAGCTTACGGGACTGCCATGGCGGTGGTGCCGATCTGGTGGCAGGAGGGCGGCTGTTTTCTTCCCCGTCCCCTCCAGTCGTCTGCCCTCCCCCGACACACCCCTCTTTCCCATCCCCCTGCTGCAGCCTCGGGGATTTCTAAGGGCAACGACGGCTCGGCCGAAGTCCGGGGGCTGGAGGTGGGGGCTCTTAAAGCGAACGAGGGCTTCCCTGCGTGGCCGGTCTACACGGAGACGTGCGGCGCAGAATCGGTGCTCAAACGGAACACGGGGGCGGTGAATCAGGCCAGCGTCGAAATAATCAAGCAGGGAACAGGTTTATCATCGCTGCGAGTGTCACAGGGCTCTTTTTGTAGAAAAAGCCCAGCAGGAACTCATTAGCATATTAGGCCATACCCAACAGCAGGAACTCATTAGCATATTACACCATACCCCTGACAGCACAGCTTATTAGCACATTAGGCCGCACCCCCATGTTACCAGAAGTGTGGTAATCCAGCCACACCCACTTTTTGCTTGTTATTCTGTTTACCTTGTTTGTTGTCAAAACCCAGGGCCTTTTTCTGTAGCAGGAACTCCTTTAGGCCACACACCCCTAATGTAGCCAATCCTAATGAGTTTCTGCTGTTGGGTGTGGCCTATTATGCTAATGAGTTCCTGCTGGGCGTGGCCAACTCAGGAGCCAGCCGGAACTCCGTTCCTGTGTGTTCCTGCCCAAAAATAGCCCTGGCTGTGACGAATGTGGAACTGCGGCCACCGTTACCTTATTGTTCTCTTTTGCAGTACTTTCACCAGGGCGCCCTGTTGGGCTGGGTCGCCATTGGAGGGCTCTCCTAGCATAACCGGGGAAGCCGACGAACCCAAAGTTCACTAGCTGCATTACTGCCACCGCTCCCCTGCATTAGAATAACCTCCACCCCAGGGTCGCCAGCCTCCAGGTGCGCCCATCCATCTCCCGGAATTAGAACTCATCTCCAGGCAACAGAGATCAGTTCCCCTAGAGAAAACGGCTGCTTTGGAGGGTGGATGCTGTGGAATTATACCTCACTTTATACCCTGCTGAGGTCCCATCCCTCCCCAGCCCCCCCCCCCCCCCAAATCTCCACATATTTCCCAATCCAGAGTTGGCAACATAAAGTTGCCTAATGATTCTCTGATTCCCTTTGCCTAATGATTCCCCACCCTTCCCACCCCAAAGCCTAGTAAAGGTAAAGGTTCCCTTGCTCGAAAGCCAGTCGAATCCGACTCTAGGGCTGCGGTGCTCATCTCCGTTTCAAAGCCGAAGAGCCAGCGCTGTCCGAAGACGTTTTCGTGATCATGTGGCCAGCGTGACTGAACACCAAGGCGCACGGAATGCTGTTACCTTTCCACTGAAGTGGTACCTATTTATCTACTTGCAATTTCTTGCTTTCGAACTGCTAGGTTGGCAGGAGCTGGAACTAGAGACGGGAGCTCACTCCTTCATGCGGCAACTCGGGTTTCGAACTGCTGAACTACAGACCTTCCACAGCCTGCAGTTCAGCGTCTTAAAGCCTAAAGCACCCCAAAAGCCCTTGGCCATTCAATATTTCCCTCCCAGCATGTTTCTCCCCTGTAATCTTCATGCCTTATAACTAGTTATTCTCACCTGGTTTGGTATGTCCCTACAGGATAGCTCAACTAAAACATACCATTGTTGGTCTTAAAGCTGCCACTAGGACTTAAACTTTGCTCTTTTGTAGGGAATGTGTGCGCCTGGAAGTCATGGTTGATTTCTGGTGACCCCTAGTGGGGCTTGGATGTTTCAGAGAGGGGGCTTGCTATTGCCTGCCTCTGCATCCCAGCCCTGGTATTCCTTGGAAGTCTCCCTTCTAAGTACTTGTACAAGTTCTTGTAGATTTGTGACCAGATCTTATGGTGCTTTCTATACTGGTAAAAAGCAAGCACATCAGGCAGTGGTTAGAGGCAGCCTAGGATGTGGAAGACTCCAGTTGCAATTTCCACTGTGCCACCAAAGCTCACTGAGTGCTTTTGGGCCAATCTCAGCCTTACAGACCCAACCAGGGTTGTTGTAAGGCTAAAACAGAGGAGAAAAGAATGAGGAAAGATGCCTTGGGTCCCCCCACTGGGCAGAAAACAGGGTATAGATATCTAAATAAATGAAAAGCTGTGAAGGAGGGAATTAACTGCTGTCCACCCTCCCACATGTCATTTGGCCAGCAGACATCACCTCTCGAGGTGACTGTCACTGAAAAAGGGAAATAGATGCCTATCGTGAAGGAAACCTAATGGTGTGTCTCAACAGCTGACATGTTCCCTCTGAGCTCACAGCTTTTTAGCCTCCAGCTCACACATTTTTGTCTTAGCTCAGGAAGGAGGGCTCCAGAGCAAACTAATTTATGCAGTAGCCAGATTGCTCCCTCACAACTTTAATGGCAGTAGCTCACAGAGTAGAATTTTTGCTCACAAGACTCCACAGCTTAGAGGGAGCATTTTGTAAGGGAAGAAGGGTGACTTTTCCCACTGGAAATTCCAGCACGTGTGGCCATATCCAGAAGGGGTGTGTGGGGAGAGGGGAAATCTTTTGAATCAAAATATGAACACCGTTTTCCGTAAACATGTTGGAATTGCATTTCCCCCCACACGCTAATTTCTACTTTCAGCAGAAACCAAAACTGAAGATCCAACCTTTAATGATTACTAAGACTTACCCATCTGCCCACCATACAAACTGTTGCTACTTATCTGCTCAACCAAACCCCCATCCCCAATCTTCACCAAAACACAAGGACGGTAGAACTCCTGGTTCTTTATTCATCGCTAAGAGAAACATGACTCAGATTGCTTTAGTGAGGAAGTCAGACCCCACTTTGACAGTCAAGCCGCTGAGCTTGGATGGGGAGACACCAAAAGATTGTGGGGAATTCTCAGGATTTGTCAACCAAAGTGCAAAGAAGGACAATAAGTTATGGCAGCATTCGGGCAACTGATTGGGGGTGGGTGGGGTGTCCTCAGCTTAACAAGATCATCCGCAATCCATCCCACATGGAGGCAATCGGAGTCACTAAAGAATACTGCTTCGGAATTAGCTTTCCAGCCTAAGGAGGGAAAAACAAGAGAGTTATGACTATCCATACCAGGGATCATTTCCTGCAGGAGTGCACAGGAGCGGAGCTCCGGCAGTAAAGAGCCTGGGGGGGGGGCACATGCAACAAGCCCCACCACCCCCTGCTCCCAGCAGCCCTCAGTCAGAGCAAGAAGAAGCCAGGTAAGTTGCAGAGCCCCACCCCCCCCGTCCAAAACAGTCCAGTGGCACCTTTAAGACCAAGTTTTATTCAGGTACAAGCTCTCCCTCCTCTGCGAGGACAGATCTGCATGTCCCCCCCCCCAATAGCTAGCAATCCAAAACAGTCCAGTGGAGCCTGAGCGGTGGGTATTGCCTTCTGACACACATCCGGTGATGTCAGGGGGTGTAGCATATGCAAATAAGTTATGCTAATGAGTTATGCTAATGAGCGCCTGCACCTCTTTTTCTACTAAATGACCCCTGATCCATACAATTTGAATTCTTCTCATTTCTCTCACCATGGGCCAATTGCTGGCTTTAACTACAGTGCCTTGTTGTGTCTTAAGCTCTTTTCAACCCCATTTCCTAGAGTCCAAGTACCTCAAACTCTAGGGCAGATGATGTTCTCATAGTCTGGAGTGTCATCTTCACTTTCCAGGTCACTATTGCCACCTTCTGGAAGACAACAAAATTGCATAGTGCTGGGGGGGGCACTTTCAGTGGTGGAGATGATACGGAAAAAAAAACTCTTTCCCCACCCTTGTACTGAAGGTTTCCCCTTCACTCACCAACACAAAGGTCTAGGATGGTGGGATCTGGTTCAAGCACATTGACATATTCTCCTGTAGTAAGAGGCAAGAAGAGAGAGAGTCACACTGAGGCAAATCAGCAATTCCTGTTCCTCACCTTCACTGCAGAGTCAATATTGCATAGTAAATAGTCAAAAGCTTAATAAGTGACCACAATGCTTTTAAGTTCAGCATTCAGGTCAATGGAAAGTTACCACTAAAGTCCAAAACTGTAACATTTGTTCTGAACGGAGGAAACTTTACAAAAATAATGAGAAAAGTTAAAAGGAAGCTGAAGGGGAAAACCAAGACAGTCAGATACCCTAGAGGATGCGTTCCACAGGATAGGAAAGGCACTGCCAAGTCTAAAAGAAGGTCTGTGTGGTTAACAACGCAAGTCAAGGAAGCTATCAAAAATAAGGAGGCTTCTTTTAAAAAGTGAAAGGTCTGCCCCAACAAATTAAACAGCCCCTCAGTATAATAAAAATAAGCAGTATGTACATGTCACATTTTGGTCCAATAGGGATGTGCATAAAATCAAGGTGGGAAACCTTTCAGATGCTGAACAATTAAAAGGTAACTATACTAAAAGCCCTCTTTGAGCTTGAAAGGTCAAATGTCCTGCCTGGCCTTCTCTCATTGTCTCTGAGGGGAGGGCATGGTTTGGCTCCTTTCACCTGAGCACACTTGCTTTTTTTTAATGCAGACACACAGAGCATCACTTTAAACACAAACAGGAGAGCATGAATTTCCAAGTCACATCTAGTTTGCCCCTATGGAGATCCCACTCAGGCTGTGGCCATGTCTGAATAAATGCCTTCTAGAGATCTTCAGAGAGCAACAGGTTAGACGTGTGAGAAAACGTGTATAGCTAATTCTACATAGCAGGATTCTCTGGAAAACTCCCCACCACCACCCTCCGCAATTAATTTCTGATGCAATCTTGATTTGTTGGGCCGTCCCTTCCTCCTCTCCCCCTTTCCTCACTCACCGAGTGAATGCCGTGAGGACGCTGGAGACTCAGGCATATTCTCGTACTGATCTCCTATGGAACCTGCAACAGAGATCAGGGGCAGGGAGATCAGTATGAGGAAAGTATTTACTTAATGCATTTGTATCTTATCTTTCCTTTCTTCCATCTTGGTACTCAGTGTATACCGGGATGCCAAGAGATCTCTCAATCAGGTACTGACTAGATCCAGATCTGTTTCACTTCAGCAAGAGGGTTATATCCCATTCCTCCTGAGCGTGCCCCTAAAGTGTAGGGGTGTACTCTTCATTAAAGCAGGGATGTTTCAGGACAGTGTTTTCCCAAGCTTCTGGAAACTGCAAAACACTGTTTTTCAAATAATACTTGGGACTAGAATAGGGTCGCCAGGTCTCCCCTGGCCACTGGGGAGGATGGAGGGCAGGGTTGCCGGATCCACGTTGGAAAATCCCCGGAGATTTGGGGATGGTGCCTGGGGAGGACAGGGACCTCAGTGGGCTACAGTGCCATAGAGTCCCCCCTCCCTCCAAAGCATCGTTTCCCCCCCAGGGGAACTAATCTCTGTAGTCTGGAGATGAGCTGTAATTCTGGGCAATCCCCAGGTCCCACCTGGAGGCTGGCATCCCTAGACCAGAAGGTCTGGCAAATAGGATGGACTTGGCCTAGCAAACAGATCTGAGGAGCATGTTCCACAGTTCAGTCCCTGCAACAGAAGAGGCCTTCGCACTGATGGCCACCCACAGAAGTACTGGAAGAGGGTGCTCAGTCAGTGGATGTTCTTAACCGAAGGGAGAAGAAGAAGAGATTGGATTCATACCCCGCCCTTCACTACCCAAAGGTGTCTCAGAGCGGCTTACAAACTCCTTTCCCTTCCCCTCCCCTCAACAGACACCCTGTGAGGTAGGTGGGGCTGAGAGAGCTCTGACAGAAACTGCTCTTTTTCAAGAACAGCTCTTATCAGAACCACGGCTTGCCCAAGGTCATCCAGCCAGGTGCAAGTGGAGGAGTGGGGAATCAAACCCGGTTCTCCCAGATTAGAGTCTGCGCACTTAACCACTACACCAAACTGATCCTTTTTGGGACATTTGGGACCTGCAACTGCATCCCCTAAATTATCAGTCTCAAGAGCAGCCATAGGGCTCCCAAATTTGATTGGTGTGATGGCTCTGAGGAAGGACATTTAACTCCCACCCTCATAGGCCTAGTAGGTTTTTAAAGGACATTTTCTCTTTGCCTGTGATTTCCCCCCACTGAGGCCAAATGTGTCCCGGGGAGGCCAGTTTCAACAAGGAAAATTGCATGGAGGAGTGGATTTAAATTTGCTCTTTCCAATAAGCCCCAATCCAACTTGGGGGTTCCCCCCACAGCTGCATTTGGGAGCTGAACAATACACCAGGAGATCCAATCACAAACCCCTGCTGCTGCATTTAATTTGGACAGTCTTAGCATCTACGTGGCATCTTTGATTAAAGCCAGTACTATGCATAGACACCAGAAACAGACTGGAAGCTTGTGTAGATCTTTGAGCACTGGATTAACACATTCTGCACAGCAAGTCCCAGTTAATAACCCGGCTGTCGTGTTCAGGATCAGCTGCAGTTCCTGAAGATTTTCTCCATACAACACACTACAGCAAACCAAGTCTGGATGTTAAAGCATGGGGATAACTGTGTGGAGTTGTTTCTTCCTCAAACGGGAAACAGCCAGCACCCCACTTGAAGATGCTTCTGGCTGCAAACACCACTGGTGCATCTGTTCACAATGGTTTATCAAAGAGAACCCCTAACATGATCTTTAAGAGGGAAAGCAAAACCATTTGCACGATTGCTTCTTATCTGGACTGGGCTCCAGTTTGCTAGCCGTAGCCGGCACTGACTCATGCAGAAATGCAACAGGAACTATTGTGCCTCTGCCTCGGTAATGACCGGATCACTCAGTCTCTCCTGATGCACAATTACTAATTCCCGACAAAAGCTGACTTGAAGCTGTACGATTCACTGCTCTAATCAGAACAACAATCATACAGAGATGCAACAGGCAACCTCTTTTGTGGATAGTAGCTTGGAGGTCCACCGGAGCGCTTTTTTTCTTGTTCTTTTGGCAGCACATTAGTACACAAAGGTTAGGACCCATGGCCATACAGCCCGGAAAATCTACAATGAAAGCCTTCGACAACATTGTTAGGAACTACGGTTTTAAAAAGTCGTGAGGTATTCTTTTCAATTTCGTTGCTGAGAGGAGAGAGGGAAGCAACATTAAAACAGCAGAGACAGATTTCTGAACTCCAGAGCACTACAGAGTGATTTCTAAGAGTCAGGCAGATATTTAAGGACTATCAGCCACACATTACTGCAACCTAGAGAACTCAGAGTTATTTTCTTATTTAAGGGCAGGAATTTTTTTGTAGAAAAAGCCCAGCAGGAACTGGAAGCAGCTCTTCAGGGTCAGGGGCCAGCCCTGCTTACCAAAATCCACTAACTCAGGATTTGCAAGGCATGTGACAAAAAGCCCCTGACAAAAAGGAAGTCGTTCTAAGGTTGAAATTAACTGGTGGAACTCACTGCCAGAGCTTGTAGTGATGGCCACGCTTTGAAATGGGACTAGATAAATTAGGTCCTTCCGGGGGCAGTAGCCGTAGGTCTCCCATTTGCCCACCCAGGGTAAGGAGTTATCCACCCCAGCTCCAAGGAACTGAGGCGCAGGAGGAAAAAATGGCCTCCACACAGTAGTGCTCAAAGAATTTGTTGCTCTCATAGAATCATAGAGTTGGAAGGGACCTCCAGGGTCATCTAGTCCAACCCCCTGCACAACTACCTCCCCCCACACTCCCAGTGACCCCTGCTCCATGCCCAGAAGATGAGGGGGGAAACCCTCCAGGATCCCTGGCCAAACTAGCCGGGAGAAAATTGCTTCCTGACCCCAAAGTGGCGATCTGCATTTTCTGGGCATGTCAGGCAGGCTAAAATGTTGCCCAGAAATGACATCACATCCTGCCCAAACTCCACTCTCTCTAGGCACGCTGAAGTCTCCTGGCATTTGCCCAGGAAGCAGAATCTCCAGCCTCCCAGAATTTCATCTGATCTTGACAGCAGGTCCCTTGGGGGAAACGGCTACTTTTGAAGATGGCCTCTCCGACATAATACCCCACTGAGGTCCCTCCCCAAATTCTATCCCAAATCTCCAGGAATCCCCCAACCTGGAGTTGGCACCTCTACAAGGCAGTGTTGAGAAGTCTAAGTAGCCATGATGGCTAAAGGGGACCTGAAAGTTCAGAGGCAGAATTCCTTTGAATGCCAGCAGCTGGGGGAGGCAACACCCGCAGGGTTCCTCACATCGGCCGCCTGTAGACCTTCCAGAAGCAACTGGTTGGCCATTACAGGAAACAGGCCTAGATGTATCATTCCTCAGATCCAGCACAGCTAATGTTCTTATCTGCTATCATTCACCCTCAGCTATGCTCCGTTACACTGACCAATTAACATTCTTGCTCCCCCACGCTTACATGTATCCCGGGACGTAGTTTTCGTCGTCGTCAGTAGCACAAGGTTGCTCTGGAGGCAGGAAAAGCCAAGAAGTCTTATCAGACAGTCTTAATAGGCTCAAGAGAACTCAGAGGGAACCACAAAAGACCATGTTTAGACCCAAACAAGAGAAAAGCCCCACAGACCAGCCTGCCTAGCACAGCCCACAGCACATCACAGCCGAGACAAAAAAAGACAACTCATGCAGGTGAGCCAAGCTGCGTGCTCTAGAATGAGGGAAGGTGGGGGGCAGGGGCTACAATTTCTGCTATTACTCACCCTCATTCTCATAACTGGAACCTCAGTATACAGGTTAAATTGCCGTGTGGGCACTTTGCGATAAATAAGTGAGTTTTGGGTCGCAGTTTGGGCACTCGGTCTCTAAAAGGTTCGCCATCACTGCTCTAGAATGAGGGAAGGTGGGGGGCAGGGGCTACAATTCCTGCTATTACTCACCCTCATTCTCATAACTGGGAATGCTTCCTAAGAAGGGAGCAAGAGAAAGGGAAGTCAGTGGCTGAGCCTTCCAAACATCCTCAGCTTGCCCAACCTGTATGCCTTGCCTTCCCTCTCTCCTCTGTTTCCTATCAGGCCCTCATTTATTCTGAAAAACACCCTAAACAATAGCTGATTTCCAATTCTGAGGGGCGCACTCACTCATCTCCTTGTACAATCTTATGTAGGAAAACAGCTTCCCCCACCCACCCCGGCAATCTTCACATCCCTTTACATTGCAACTCACCATTATCCTCATTGCAGAATGGAGCTGCTGGCCTGGGAGGATTCCGTGGAGGGCATCTGCAGACAGCGAAGGGAGAATTGCCTAAAGAGGTGGGGATCACGTCCCTCTCCAACACAGTATGCACAAAGAAGCACAGAAGTATCTAGGGTTGCCAGGTCTGGGTTGGAAAATACTTGGAGACTTTGGGGGTGGATCTGGGAGAGGGCGGGGTTTGGGGAGGGGAGGGGCCTCAGCATGGTACAATGCCATAGAGTCCACCCTTCAAAGCAGCCATTTTCTCCAGGGGAGCTGACCTCTGTCAGCTGGAGATCAGTTGTGAAAGTGGGAGATCCCCAGGCCCCACCTGGAGGCTGGCGACCCTAGAAGTGTCCCATACCACCCACCACACCTATGTCCTACGCAGGGCTATTTTTGGGCAGGAACGCACAGGAATGGAGTTCCGGCTGGCTCCCAAGTTGGCCACGCCCAGCAGGAACTCATTAGCATAATAGGCCACACCCAACAGCAGAAACTCATTAGGATTGGCTACATTAGGGGTGTGTGGCCTAACATGCAAAGGAGTTCCTGCTACAAAAAAAGGCCCTGGGTTTTGACAACAAACAAGGTAAACAGAATATCAAGCAAAAGGTGGGTGTGGCTGGATAACCACACTTCTGATAACATGGGGGTGCGGTCTAATGTGCTAATGAGCTGTGCTGTCAGGGGTGTGGCCCAATAGGCTAATACGTTCCTGTTGTTGGGTGTGGCCTATTATGCTAATGAGTTCCTGCTGGGCTTTTTCTACAAAAAGAGCCCTCCTACGTATTCCGCACTCCACTCCGACGACATGAAAAGGCCAAGCATTCTTTCTAAATTAAAGGAGCCCCGTATAACTCACAGGAATGTTTCTATCCAGCCCTCAAGCCATTTAACAGTTTCTTAGGAGTGTCAGCCCACCTGACCGCTGCACTGGGCGATGGACTAATGCATCCAAAAAATAAATAAAAGCAAAGCAACTTGAAGGCTCCGTGCTTCCATCTATACATTACAAAGGCATCCTTTTATTGGCTCCACTGTAAAAACCATGTCACTTAAGTGGCTGCATGCAGTGATGGTCTTAGCTATGGGGTATCTGGGGCGGTTGCCCTGGGCCCCACACTGAGTGGGTCCCCAATGCCCAGTGCCCTACCCCCCACAGAGTGGGAAAGAAGCCGCCAGCCACTGTGCACCCCCCTGGGTCTTGTGCAGCACCTGGCTTGGCTGTTGTCTACCCCCATGGTTTGGGCAGTGGCTGGCCACTGTGTGCCCGCAGTGGACGGGCAGTGGGCACAAATGGCTGCCTGGCTTGAGCTAAGGGAGGCCCCAGGTGGGTGGTGGTGGGTGGCAGTAGTTCTGTTTTACAAGAAAAGTTAGAAAATCCATTAAAAGAGTGATTAAAAACCAGTATTTAGGCACATTCCCAGAAAACAGATGTGGCCATCGAGTGGAACCCCTATTTTCAAAGGCAGTATACCACCGACTAGAGGGCAAAGTTGCAAAAATATTTGCTCACTCACTCCAGCAGAGATATTTGGAAGAGGGCCAAGGAGACACAGCAAACAACTTACAAACATTCAAGGGTTGCTCACCTCTGCAAGTCTGGCTGCCGTTGGGCAGGGGCCCAAGGTGGAGCTGTAAGGCCAGGGGAAGCAAGAACAGATTCCATCACTAGTGGGGCTGGGCAGAATCCCAGTTACTCTCCACACCATTTCCCAAACCCAAGAGAAAAAAGCAGCACAAGACGGGCTAGAGACACATTTAAGAGTCTATTAATGTATCACAGGCTGGGAGTTGTGGCTGTGGCTCATGCTTATGTGATGAAGGTTCCCGGGTTCAATCTTTGACATATCCTACCGAATAATGATCTCGAGCAGCAAGAATTGGCCTTTAGTACAGATCTGAGAGATTAGGCAGTAGGGGCTATGTGAATAAGTGGTGCAATCCTGTAAGGCAGTTTCCTGTGTCCATTTTGAGGGCCCCGTTTTGAACAGCTTTCTTTATCATGAAAAGCTGGAAAATCATTTAAAACAAGTTTTGGGGGGGATTATCCCAGATCAATATTTTGCTTCTATTCAGGGATGCTGTTAGATGGTTAGAGATTTAGCCATGTGTGGCCATCAGTATTCCTGAGTGGAGAGAAAACACAAAATTAGGTATTGGGTAAAGAATAAAGCTTCTTGGATTCTTTCACTTTAAAAGTCTCTAAGCCAAAACGCATATCTAGAACAAAAATTACAGAGCACACCAGAGCTCCTCTGAAAGTGGGAACTTCCTACTCTTACATACTACAAAACAGACCTTTCCAGTAATCCAGTTAAATGCTGTGTCTCCAAATCTCAATAAGGGCGGGTTGGCTATGGCTACCAGAAGTCTGGGAGGCATTGGTGGGGAAATGGGAGCAGGCTGAGTTTCCAGCACGTGAAATGGCTTTGTACGCTGAAGACAGGTGCTGTGTCATGGGATTAGAGAAATTATGGGTGCAGAGTTCCAACAGATAGCCACTACATCGTGACATCCCACAGTCTTCAGTGGTGGGTTGACAAAGGAACAACCGGAGGGAAACACTGGCACGGGGAGCAACCAGCTGAGAGAGTCCACTTGAAACAGGACACAGCAGACATCTTACTCACAGGGATTACGCCGCAGCACCCTGAAAGTCTCGAGTTGGCCAGAAGAGTGGGGCCTGTGGGGACAACAATGAGCTCATTTCCAACTCTTACCTGACAGACCATAACATACCCCACACCCTCGGTTTCCAAACCCTTCAGAATCTGCCTTTCCATAGCTTTGGGTGGGACTCAACCTCCCTCCCTCCCTCAACCATCTGTTGTAGCCTGACAACATCTGCCAGAACTGCCATTTTTTGAAATTTAACCTCTCTAACACTACTTCTTATCACTCACCACCATCACATCCTTCTCTCATATCAAAAATTGAGTCAAACTAAGCTGAGGTAGTCTTGCAAAACTTTTCAGACTGGTGCTCTACATTCAGAGAACTCTTCGCTGATATACAGCAATTTGGATAAGTAAAACCGGGTCACATATCCCAGAGAATGGGGCAGCAGAGCCTTTAGAGGGCAGAACTTTTCTCCCTGCTGAGCTATTTGCATATGAAGCTTTGTTTTCTTTAATGGGAAGGAATCTTCACTCTGGAAGTCCACCAGTGTACTGCTTGACTGAAAAGTTGTAATAATTATTTATCACCATAATTATACTCAGGGCTTTTGTAGAAAAAGCCCAGCAGGAACTCATTAGCATAATAGACCACACCCAGCAGCAGACACTCATTAGCATACTAGGCCACACCCTTGACAGCACAGCACATTAACATATTAGGCCACACCCCCGTGTTACCAGAAGTGTGGTCATCCAGCCACGCACCCCTTTTGCTTCTTATTCTGTTTACCTTGTTGTCAAAACCCAGAGCTTTTTTTGTAGCAGGAACTCCTTTGCATGTTAGGCCACACACCCCTAATGTAGCCAATTCTAATGAGTTTCTGCTGTTGGGTGTGGCCTATTATGCTAATGAGTTCCTGCCGGGCGTGGCCAACTCAGGAGCCAGCCAGAACTCCGTTCCTGTGCGTTCCTGCCCCAAAATAGCCCTGATTATACTCATAATCTGCCTTGGGTCTCAGTGAGAAAGGAGCACTATTAATAACAATACTCTGAGGTAATCTATTCTTCTACCTCATGGCTCTGCTGCCTCATTCTCCTGTTATCAGCCTAAAGAAACCTTTAAGAAGCAGTTCAGCCTACTGAAGAGATTATCCAACAGGGATGATTTTGAGTCTTGTTTTAAAATATTTGAACAGCATCAATGTTAGTCATGTAGTGTTAACAAAGGGTTGTGAACTGGTTCACCATCAACAAGACAAAATATTGAATTCAGTGGTTTACAGTGAAGTCCAAGCTAGGTATTAGAGAAAGTGGAGGAGGGAAAAGTAGAACTTTCTTTAAATGCCAGCTCAGAGCCTAATTTTCTGTGTCTTTCTCCAAACAAGAAGCAGATGAGATAAAACAGTCTTGGGAACATATGGCATTCCTCGCCTCCTCACTCCTACAATGAGCCTCTTCAAAAACAATGCAGCAAGTCACACATGCTCAACAGGACCGACTGTTGGTTCCTCCCACACGTTAGGTTGCCAATTTTATTTGCGGCTTGATCACATTGGTTTTCAAGAGGTCTAGGGAAGCAAGGAGTAGCAGCTCTTCTGACTTCAGGGCAGGAGCAGCCATGAAGGGCGAGAGACAGGAACAGATACAAAAGCAAGGCCACAGGATCGTGAGACATTGTTGTCCTGCTCAAAACCTGCTGTCTGAGGCTAATGCTTTATTGCCAACTGTGGCTTGGAAAATTCCTGGAGATTTTGGAGGGGGGCTGGAAAGGGAGTTGAGGAGAGACATGATTCCATAGAGTCCACCCTCCAATGTGACCATTTGCTCCAGGAGAACTGACCTATGTAGAGCATTTGAAAGACTGGAAAACTTAATTTGACTATACACTTTAGTGACTAAGGAATAGGCTTCTCAAGTCCCCCCGGGGGGCGGGGAAAACCCCGCCCCAGAGGCCCGTTCCCCGCCGCTGGTGGATCGGGCCCCGGGGGAACCCCACCCCGACGTGCGTGTCACCTGGACGTGACGCGACCATGCTGGGGGCGGGGCCACGGCCATCCGAGGGAAAACGCTATGGTTTTCCCTTGGATAGTTGTGGCCCCGCCCCCAGCGTGCCCAGTATCGTCACGTCACTTCTGGGTGATGTGCATGTGGTGCGCGTGCGCCCTCCAGCCACGGCGCGGGATTCCCCCGGTAAGGAGATATTTTGACTTGGCAACCCTACTAAGGAAGGAAGGAGGGAGTCCATGATTAAGTACTTTGTAAAATCCTCCGTGCACATTTTAACTGTTACAGCCATCCAGATTGTGTTTGGCTCTGGCTATCAGGGAACCACCTGCCCAAGCCTGGCACAATACAGGGGGTGGTGGGGCGTGGCTCACAACTGAGGGGCATGGCCCCAAAATGCCCCACCATAGCTACGACCCGGCTTCAAAAGGGTGGCTTCTATGGCATCACATCCCTGCTGAGTGAGCTCCGTCTCTTCCCCAACTCTGACCTCCCCAGGCTCTGTTCCCAAATCTCCAGAAATTTCCCAATCTGGAGTTAGTAACTCTACTTTGTACGCAGTTCTTGTGCCTTTACTAGTTGTGCAGAACAGGGACTCTGAGGGAGGTGCCGCTTGCCTCTGCCACTAAAAGGGTTCACTAGTCCTGTTCTCCATTCTCATCACCTTAGACCACCCTTTCCCAAGCCTGCCAAGTTCCCACCCCTCCTTAGCCCGCCCGCCCCCAAGACAGACAGTCATATAGACTCACTTATATTGGTAATCATCAATAGGTGGCACTGTTGGGAGAGAGAAACCAAACTGTTAGAAGTCTGCAAAAGAGTGTTGAGGGGGGTGGATGGAGAAGCCATGAACCAAACAGGCTCTCCGTGAGAAAAGAGGTCAGAGGAAGGGACTTAACTGTCTGATTCAGGGTCCCGGCAGCCAATGCAGAGCACAAGTAGAACCACCAGAGTTGGGACGGTAAATGTCAACAACCAGACCAAGACGTTGGCATCCGTCTGGAAGGTATCCATGCCACCTGCAAGGTGGGCAGTAGAGATACCACGGACTCTGGATAGGAGTAGATCCCGGGCTGAAGAACAGCATCGAACAGGCTAGCTGTGCCAAGCCAGGAGAGCCCTGTAGGAAAGAGCCACATTTTTGCGCTCAGCGCTTTTACATTTTTTTTTTAAAAAAAGGAAAAACACTATGCAACGTTTTTGTACATTTGCCTTATGGGTGCAACTGAAACCTGGAGCCCCGCCATTTTGACTAAAACTTGTGATCTCAATGTCACCTTACCCTCATGCGAATCAAACCCACGAGGCTTTACATTTGCAGCATTTTCGGTTTCCTCTCGCTAAGCCCTTCCCGTTAAAAGGACACCATTTTACATGTTATTTTTTTTAATTTAAAGGCAATATTTATACGTGTGCCCTTCTCCTCGCCAACATTGGGACCCAAGGTGGGTAAGGCCCATTACAACGATAAAACAAAACATCTGAAAAATCAAACCACAGACAGAGCTAACACAATTAAAACTTCCAGTCTTAAATGAAACAGCAGATGCCCCTCGAGGCCGTATATTTGTAGCCGTCACATACAAATAATGTGAAAAAAGGAACAGATGAATCGGGAATGAAAAGTGGGTGAAATTAAAGTGCTTGAACGAGGCAGCAGAAACAAAAAAGACTCATTCACGTGCTCCAATGTTTTATGCCTTATTTGGAAGTCAGGGTGATTCCTGCCGACATTTGGATTTTCAAAGCAAAGAAAGACAGGCTGGAAATGAAAGAGGGGAGATACAAGCTTGGACGTCGCTACTCTTGACAAGATACTGGGGAGAGTTAAGAGTGCCATGGGACTGGGAAAGATCCACCATTGTGAGAAGATACTGTCCTAATTTGAAGCTCTGGCAGCATCAAGGCAGCAAGAAGTTCCTCAGTTTGACAGTGATATGTGGCTAGCAGACTCAACGGTTCAGCCTTCCATATAAACAGAACACCAGGGGACACCTTTCGTACCCACAAATCTGCCAAGGAACTTTGCACTTCTGTCCTGGAATCTCTGCATGTTGCAGGTTCTGGGAAGTGCCCACAAAGGAAAGGGGGGCTCTGCCAATTCAAATGATGCAGAATTTGTATTTTATATGCAGCATTACTTATTTATTTGGAATATTTCTATGCTGCCTCTTCAGAGTCCTGCTCGAGGCAGCTTAACAATTAAAAATAAAAACCAAAGAACAACAACAAAAAAAACCCCTCAAGTCATTAAAAACAAGCCATTGGACATAAAAACTATCCACAAAACAGAAGCGGGCCATTCAAAAGTTGATAAGATAAAGCCCCTAATTAAAACAGTTTTAGCATGGCGCCGAAAAGAAAGTAAAGTAGGTGCCAGGCAAGCCTCAAGGGGAAGGACATTCCAAAGGCGAGGGGCCACCGCAGAAAATGCCATTTCTAGTCGCCACCAGTGTTCCCTCTAAGCTGAGTTAGTGTGAGCTAGCTCACCGTTTTTTAGCCTCCGGCTCACACATTCTTGTCTTAGCTCAGGGAGGATGGCTCCAGAGCAAGCTAATTGATGCAGGAGCCAAATCGCTCACTCACCACTTTCATGCCAGTAGCTCACCCAGTAGAATTTTTGCTCACAAGACTCCACAGCTTAGAGGGAGCATCGCCACCTGCCTCACCTCTGAAGGTGGTGGGGGTCACAGAGAACATGGCTTGAGAGGCAGACCTTAATTGGCAAGCTGGGTAGTGTCGAAGGAGATGGTACTTTGACTACCCTGGCTGCAAGATGTTTAAGTCCGCAAGGAGGGGTAAGAACCAGCATTTTGAATTGTGCTTGGAAACAGATGAGTAACCAGTGCAGATCTTTTGGCAGAGGGGTGATACCATCCCTGTGTCCAAGCCCTGACAGCTGTCCGGCTCCTGCGTGTTGATCAACTGACGTTTCCAAACCATTTTAAATGGCAGCTCCATGGGGAGTGCTTTACAATAATCTAACCTGGATGTGATCAGACTGAGGATCACTGTGGAATGGCTGTTGCTGGAGAACCAGATGGGGCTAATAAAAGGCACTATGTGCCACAGAAGAGACCTGACCTTCCAGCCAGGATCCACTATCACCCCAAAGCTATGGACCTGCTCCTTTAAGGGGAGCGCAACACCCTCCAGGACAGGCTGACTGCAGTTGGAACAGCTTCTCCATTAAATAACAGCACCTCAGACTTGTCTGGATTGAGCTTCAGTTGACTGGGCTTCATCCAACCCATTACTTTATCCAGGCACCTATTCAGGACCCAGCTGGGTTAGCTGTTAGAGACAGAGCTGGGTATCATTCACATGTTGGTGGCACCTCACTCTAAATCCCCAAATGACCTCTCCCAGCACTGGGGATAAAATGGAACCCATAAAATACCACAGGACCGAGCAGCAGTCCCCCAGCACCACCTTCTGGAACTGGTTGGGCAAGTAAGACCAGAACCACCAAAGCACGATGCCCTGCTACTCCCAGCTCGGCCCACCTCTCCAAAAGGACACCACGGCCGATGGTGCCGAAAGCCGCAGACAGGTGCAGGAGAATCAGCAAAAAAAAGGAATGCGTTCCCTCTGTCATTCTCCCGGCGAAGGTCATCAGTCAGGGCAACCGATACTGTTTCCATCCCCGAACCATGCCTGAATCCAGACTGAAATGGGTCTAGACAATCCGTCTCCTCCAAGACCTCCTGAAGCTGTGTAGCCACTGCCCCTCAAGCCCAACAGTAGCGCAGATGATTTCAAATCCACCAAGATTATATTGCCTCATATTCGTCTCAGTGACTACATTGGTATTCTATCATGGTCCACGTTTGTCAGTCCAGACTAAATGCTCGCCCTAGATTCCTGGGTACTAACAGAGATGAGAGTGCCGCATTGCACAGATAAGCATACATGGAGGGGGGGAAACAGATAAATCTTAGAAGAGAAGAAGAAGAAGAGGAGATTGGATTTATGCCCCGCCCTTCACTACCCAAAGGTGTCGCAGAGCAGCTTACAAACTCCTTTCCCTTCCCCTCCCCACAACAGACACCCTGTGAGGTGGGTGGGGCTGAGGGAGCTCTTTCCAGAACTGCTCTTTCAAGGACAGCTCTTCTCAGAACTATGGCTTGCCCAAGGTCATCCAGCAGCTGCAAGTGGAGGAGTGGGGAATCAAACCCGGTTCTCCCAGACTAGAGTCCGCACACTTAACCACTGCACCAAACTGTGTGGGAGGCAAGCTACTATCATAGCTGAGGCAGGTCCCTCTGGGATCACGGAACCTCAGGCCATTGCCTGTTCTGCCTGCGTGATCAGACAGAGCCTGGGGAAGGAGTCCAGGATGGATGCCCAGTTCAGTGCAGGGAGCCAGCTAGGTCTGTTGGGCCTCATCACTGCTCTGCTGAATTGAGAAATGACGACTGAGGGGTGACATGATTGAGGTTTATAAGAAGATCATGCATGGGAAAGAGCAGGTCGAGAAAGAGGTACTTTTCTCCCTTTCTCACAATACAAGAACTCGTGGGCACTCCATGAAACTGCTGAGTGGTCGGGTTAGAACGGATAAAAGGAAGTACTTCTTCACCCAAAGAGTGATTAACACATGGAATTCACTGCCACAGGAAGTGGTGGCGGCTACAAGCATGGAGGGCTTCAAAAGGGAATTAGATAAGCATATGGAGCAGAGGTCCATCAGTGGCTATTAGCCACAAGGTATAGATAGGGGCTCTGGGGCAAGTGATGCTCTGTCTTCTTGGTGCTTGGGGGGGGGGTCAACAGTGGGAGGGCTTCTAATGTCCTGGCCCCACTGGTGGACCTCCTGATGGCACCTGGTATTTCTGGCCACTGTGTGATACAGAGTGTTGGACTAGATGGGCCTTTGGCCTGATCCAACATTGGCGTCTCTTATGTTCTTATGAGAATGTTTCTCAGCACACCCTGTATCCAAGAGGCCTTTCAAAGAATCTTGTCCACCATTTTATGCCACAAAAGAACCCTGGGCGTTTCCCAGCAGAGTCTTGGGGGGGTGGGGAAATGCTGTAGATTGTTGCACCCAAGAACGTGAACACCTGTGGCAGAGTCCACGCATCCAAAAGACCCCCTACCTCCACCCCTGACATCTTTGAATGAAGTGTTTTAAGTAGCAGGGCTGGGGGAAAGACCTGGGAAAGCTATCGCCGATCGGACACATAGTAAATTGGATGGTTTCACTCAGGGCTCTTTTTTTTGTAGAAAAAGCCCAGCAGGAACTCATTAGCATAATAGGCCACACCCAACAGCTGAAACACATTAGAATATTAGGCCACACCCCGACACCACAGCTCATTAGCATATTAGGCCGCAGCCCCGTGTTGCCAGAAGTGTGGCCATCGAGCCACACCCACCTTTTGCTTCTTATTCTGATTACCTTGTTTGTTGTTTTTTGTAGCAGGGACTTCTTTGCATGTTAGGCCACACACCCCTACTGTAGCCAATCCTAATGCGTTTCTGCTGTTGGGTGTGGCCTATTATGCTAATGATTTCCTGCTGGGTGTGGCCAACTCAGGAGCCAGCCGGAACTCCGTTCCTGTGCGTTCCTGCCCAAAAATAGCCCTGGTTTCACTCAATCTAAGGCAGCTTCAAATGATCAGAGTAGGAATGAGGGAAGGGGTAGATGTTCCTACTAAAACAGTCTAATAACCATCACGTGGACGATGGATAAAATAGTCTAATAGCCATCATTCTGCAGCACAGAAGAATCTCCATGCACCTGGAAGGCTTGCGAAGCTAAATTTTGACAAAGGGCCCATCCAACCTCAAAAGCTCTGGAAGAGGCCACGTTCTATTATGATCCTCGGCACTTTTTTAAACGATGTCATTCTCAGTTAAGTCAAGGCAAGGGTCTTCTAATCGCATGTGTTTCAGACCAAAACAGGAGACCAGAACGGGAGACAAATGGTGTCGGTCCTTCCATAGAAGTGATAGTGCTGGTTGCTTATGGCCTTTGCAAAACGCCTCAAGGGGAACAGGCAAGAACGTTGTTGTTCCCTAGGAACGCTTGCCTTTCTATGGTTGTCAACAAACCACAAAACAACACCTGTAGTCCTGTACGTACATCGAGACAGCCAGGCTAATGAACGTTTCTGGTGGGCTAGTGACCTTTTTTTGACTAGGTGACCCACTAGATCCCTCCCCAGCATGACTAGAGCAAAGGCAACGCCAGATGCTGTTCGATGTGTATTCCAGAATGCCCTGCTGAAACTGCCTGTTTGGGCACACACCCTTCCGCAACGAAGGATGGATGGGTAAGAGCTGGGATGAAAAACCTGAACAGCCACCAGATCTCATCCTAAATATACAGTGTGCTCGCCCTGACCTGGATGGTCCAGGCTAACCTGACCTTGTCAAGATCTTGGAAGCTAAGCAGGGTTGGCCCTGGTTTGTAGTTGGATGGGAGACCACCAAGGAAGCCCATGGTCGGTACGCAGAGCCAGGCAATGGCAAATGGCCTCTGAGTGTCTCTTGCCTTGAAAACCCTATGGGGTTGCCATAAGTTGGTTGCCACTCGACGGCACTTTCCACCACCATATCGTGTCATGAGACATCACTCACTGACTCCGAGGTTCTCTGGGAGGTTCTTCAGCCCTCCTTCCGTTCCCCCTCCCCAAGGCTGTGGGAACAGGAGTGACTCACTCCAGTAACAACGGCCCACAGCCGGATTTGGGTGCCTGCAAACGCAGTGCTGCTCTTCTGTTGTGGGTACTGTGGGAGGGAATTTGCAGCTGCAGTGCTGTAGAGCCTGCTTGGGGTGGGGTGGGGTGGGGAGGAGTCTACGGGCGTCTCGTTGGCCCCCTAGAGATAGACCGCCAGGCCCCCTTAAGGGGCAAAGAAAGGGAAAAGACCGCAAGAGGGCCCAGATGACCAGCTCCGCAGCTTCACATCACACACAGACACCCTCAACTTCCCCACGACTTGATTGGAGCCCGGGCAACAGACCAACACGACCGCAAACCACAGGTTTCGTTACGGGGCACTGCTTCCAGGACTCATTGGAGGGTAATTGGGCACGGAGAAAAAAACTGAGGAGCGGGAGGGGCGTGAAGGCCCCGGTCAAAATTTGAGGCCATTCACGACGGCCCTGATCCCGCTCCTTCGAAATCTGTCCTCCACTGTCATTCTTACCCTCCTTCTTTGAACCAACTCAGCTTACGGAGATCGGTATCAGCGAGCAAGCCAGGCAGCGATAGCAAGACAGGAAAAAGAGATGCTATCGAGCAGCGCAGTGGGGACGTGCAGAGAACGGAGGAAAGCAGTGTGCGGGCAACGGGGGGGGGGAGATACTCAAACTTTACTCCCTTTGTCGGATTAAGTCTTCTCCGTCTTGTACCCGCAAGCCCCCTTTATTAGCTATTTGCTCCACAGCGATCCCCTTTCTCCTGCGCTGATCCACCCCAGAAGCCCTGCCTTTGGGAGCCACGGTCATCCTCCAAAGGGTCTGGGGGACTGCAGCCTGCCAACCTAGGAGATGGTACCGCTCGGGTACAGATCACTGCCCTAGTCGGTCCTCTTCCCCACCCTCTCTGCTGCACAACTCACATGTGTGTGTGGGGGGGTTTCTTCACCAATTCCACGCTTGGATGAGGTCTTCTCTGCTGCGGCGCCGATGCTGCTGCCGTTCGGATTGCTCAGGCAGGAAGGAAATGCCACGGCCGCCAGCAGGAAGTCACAGGGCAGGTGCACTCGAATGACACAGGAGGGGGGAAGCTGAAACTCCCACTGCATTCAGAAGATTCAGCTCGGGGAATGATCACCAGGCATCAAGGTTCCCCCCCGCCAAGACTTCCTTAGACCTTGCATGGGTCTCCGAAAGACCCCCCCCATTCCTGTGCTAGAGCCCACCATCCACATCCCAATCTCAAGGGGCTCCCGAACCTCTCCTGCGACGGGAGTCCCCTCCCAGGGTCACACCACACTTACTAAAAGGTTGGCGGACCACCACCACTCAAGACTCCCTTGAAATGGCACACTGGGTCACTAGTGTGTTTATACACAGGCGCTCGTTTATGGTGAGAACAAAGCGCTTTAGGCAAGCTGGCAATGCAGTGCTCTCTCTCTCTCACACTGGCGGGCGAGACAAAAAGACAACTTGCGGCCATGCCAGCTAGTAAAAAAAAAAACAACTTACAGGCTGTAACGTTAACAGATCTATTTGCAAGCCTGGTTTATTCACAGGCTCCCGTCTTTACTGTGAACGCCACAGGCAGATCAAGCCAGCAAGGATAAAAGCAGGGCTCAGCTTTTGAATAACGTAGCTCTCCACCACCCTGTTCTCCCTTTTGGCCTGTCAGCTGGAGTGGCGCAACAGAAGGCCTGGGGAAAGCAAAGGCAGACAGGAAGTTCCAACACTTGGAAGGATCCTCTCTTTTCCAGAGGGTTCCAAGACATCGTCTAGTCTTGCTCCACTCTTTGCAAAACTGCTTTCGAAACAGGATGGGGGAGAATCGTTCACAGTCCGAGACACAGACTTTTATCCGTGCCCAGACATAGACGCAAGCCCCGCGAATCTCTTTATTCAGCCAGTAAAATCAACTGGTAAAATCAACTTTCCCCATATGTTCCCCTGTGGGCACTACGGTCGGGGACGCAACATCTCCTGACGATTCCAGGCCCCAAGGAGGCCAGGCTGGCTGCTACCAGGGCCAGGGCATTTTCGGTGGTAACTCCTACCTGGTGGAATGAGCTCCCGGAGGAGATCCGGGCCCTGCGGGACCTTGTGCAGTTCCGCAGGGCCTGCAAGACGGAGCTCTTCCGCCAGGCTTTCGAGTAGGAGCCACCACTATTTTACCATCACCAGCTTCTGGCCCTGGGAAGAGAGAACAACAGTGCCACATGGAACTGGCAGCACTGATTGGGTGTGCCATCTTTGAGACGTCATCTTTATGGAAGATCTTGTTTGAACATCTAGAGCACTTAATAGGTTGTAATGATGTTGTAATATTGTAGTGATGCTTTTATATGGCTTTAATCGGTTTTATGTGTTGGCTTTGCCTGTCTGTGAGCCGCCCTGAGCCCGCGTCGCGGGGAGGGCGGGCTATAAATTGAAATCCTAAATAAATAAATAAATTGTCCTGGACTGGATCATTTCAGGCTGCAGGCGAATGCTTCCCTATTCCTATGCTCCTCCTACGAAAACTGATCCCTCCCTGCCCAGCAGAAAGACAGCATGTCAGGAGGAGGTGTAGGGGAGTACATGACGATGGAGGGCCCCACCGCCCCTTCTCCAGACACGCCGTTTCCCTGCTTATAACATGCAGTCCACCTCCCCACCCCCTGCTCGAAGTGGTACAGTCCAGGAAGAGCTTTTAATTACTTGATAAGGACGACTGTACTCGTTGGCCCTGTGAGCAAGAGACCTTTGCAGGCATCTTCGGCATGCTGACGTGTCAAAAAACAAAAAAAAACAGACTTTGCATTCTAGCAGGGCTGCTCACCATGTGTGAACCCACCTGCCGCTTCAAGATACCAGTTGACTGACAAAAGTCTCAGACACACTGACACATCGTTTCTCTCTCTCCCCGGTCCTGAACTGAGTGTGTGAGGGCTTCCCCTCCCCATCCTCTCTGAAAGGGCACTTCACACCTCCTCCACACAGTTCCCTTCTGGGCTCCCTTCAAACCAGCAAGCCATAAAGTTAATTCGAAAAGGGGGGCAAATATGTATACATCGCAACACCCACCCCCAGCTTGGAAGCTGCCCTCGCGACTGGAAAGAGCAGCGGACCCAAATTCTATCTCAAGCATGGAACACATTCTGACCTGCGTGGACTTCTTCAGATTTAGGATGCACTTGCTTGTTTTATATACCGGGCTGCTGCAACCAGTGGAGAGGAACTACATGCGTTGAGATGAAATCCAGAAAGCTGACTGTGGGAACGCTGTTTATTATTCATTTACCTGAAAAATTTCTATGCCACCCCTCCAGGGAAATCTGCCCTGTTCCACCCTCACCCCAGCTCTTGAGAATTCAGCTAGTACGCTTTCAAGTGCTTCTTCTCGACCACAAAGGCTAGAAACACAGGAGGAAAAACAAAACTCCAGAGGAGCAGCGGATACTGAACTCCACACTCAGTACTGAAGACTGCACTCGTAAACTGTGCATTGCGGCCTGTTCACAGTCCATATCATACAGCAGGACAGGACCCGAGAAGTCACCCTGTCTAGCCCCCTGACCCCCAAGGCCAGAAGCTCTCACTACTAAACCCCGTGAGTACACAAGCTCATCAAACTGACAGCCAAACTAAATAGCAGCAGATCTGCAATCTGTCACTTTTCTAACATTCCAAGAAGATGTGAAGGACAGAGCAGAATCGGTGCTTATGAACTGACAACCAGGCCGGGGGAAGGGTTAAAATGTCCACAATTCAGCCTTCCCCCTATGATTTTTTTGTTAAAAGCCTTTTGTTTTTTAAAAAAGCCCTCAGATACTTGAGCACTGCAAACAGAAATGCATAAGCCACATCACACTGAAGTGACGGCAGAGTAGAGATGTAAAATTTCCGGAAATTTTGAAGCTTGGAAAAAAACCCGGGGTTTTCCCGTTTTTTCCCCCCAGGAAAAAACGGAAATTTTCGGAAAAATTGAAAAAAAAAATGCTACATTAGCATTTCTTTTGTCTTTTCTAGATTGAAAGTCATTCTGTTACTTTAGGAACATAAAATATGACTATGGACATTTTTACTTTGCATGAAATTATCACAACTAGCATATTAAAAATATAGTGTATCCAAACAATTATTACAAACAGAATACCCACCCACATGCAAAAACAAAACTGAAACTTTTTTATTTTCTTCTGACAATCGCACCTCCTAAAGGAAGAAATGCATCTTGCTCTTGCATTGGAGAGTTCAGTTTGTAACCTAGGACTTGCTTGTCCTCAGTGCACAGAAATTAGATCAATCTGATACCATAAATATTTTTTAGAAATGATTTGGAAAATATTTGAACACCTTGTCTTGTTTTCAATTTTTCCAATTTTTCAGAAAAAAACAAAAAGGCTTCAGGAAAAACCGGGTTTCCCCCCGAATTTTTCCGGTTTTTTTCCGGGCCTTCACATCTCTACGGCAGAGCAAAATGCACCTGTTGACAAAGCACACAAATGACCCAATCCACTTACTACAGAGAGAAGGACACAGTACACTCACAGGGTCCCCAGAATCCATTCCAACCTCACATTAAGAGTTCGCACACAAACCACGCCCTCTGCGCAATGACCACAGAACCAAGCAATGGCTCACAGATATGAAATAGCCAGGCCACAACTCATCAACCAAGCATCCAAAGTCATCTCGCCACGCCGCTTTTCAATGGAGGCAGCTCCTTGGATGTGGCAGTAAACCGTCAAAAGTAGGAAGAGCTCAAGCAACTCACAAGTGCATACACAACAGGTCCGACGTTAGAAGCCAAAACCTAGAATGCCCCCACAATTTCAACTAAAATGCAATTCGAATTGACTATAGCCTCTTCAGGTGTTGCTCGTAGAGGAAGAAAGTAAGGAGAAAAGGAACGCCGGAGCACATTTCAATCATCAGAACTGTTATGAGCTACACAGATGATCATTCATAGCGTGATCAACCAATGGGGCCAATTTACAGCTTCTCTCGCAATCATTTTAACTGGGTGGCCAGCCGTGTTGGTCTGAAGCAGCGGAACAAAGTTTGAGTCCAGCGGCACCTTTAAGACCAGCAAAGTTTGATTCTGGGTATAAGCTTTCGCTTGCATGCACACTTCATCAGATACACATGCACACAAAAGCTTATACCCAGAATAAAAACTTTGTTCCAGGCATTTTAACTGTTGCCCATTAGCCAAAAGCTTTTGAATGCCTCCCCTCTCTCAAAACCGAGCAGCAGCTCCCCTGTTTGCCTCCATTCTATACACAAAGTCACCCTCCTAGACCTCATCACCCAAAGTTCTTTCTTTTTTTTGGGGGGGGGGAGAAAATGCAAGGAGCAGTGCATCACCCCATTCCACCCAGCTGGAAAAATACAGACACGTGACTCTGGATAAAGTTTGTGCTTTATAAAAATCCCTCATACACCAAAAAGCAGCTGTCCACAACACACACACCCCCGCCTTGGTCCATTCAGAGAGCCCCCCTCCCCAGCTCCCTGGATCAGCCAAGCACAGAGGGCACGAGTCCACACTCCTTCCCGAAACCGGATGAGAGGGGTAGGGGGCTGCCTTCATATGAGGACACTGGAAACAGGGACTTTTGTCGATCGGCCACGCTGAGGAACCACGATGCGATCTTCGCCTTCCGACGGCTCGTTCAGCTGACCTGGGGGGATAAGAGGAAAGTGTCAGGGTTTGGGCTGTCTACAGAGCCCGTTGGCGGGGGAGGTTTAATCAGCTTTGTCTCTCGACTGACTTGCTTTTAGGCATAGTCTTGAGCCAGCAGAGGTTTCTGCCTTGGCTGGGCCCATAGGACTATCACACACCATTAAGAGCCAGTTTGGTGTAGTGGTTGTGTGTAATCTAGGAGAACCAGGTTTGATTCCCCACTCCTCCACTTGCAGCTGCTGGATGACCGTGGGCAAGCCATAGTTCTGTCAGAGCTGTCCTTGAAAGGGCAGTTTCTGTCAGAGCTCTCTCAGCCCCACCTACCTCACAGGCTGTCTGTTGTGGGGAGAGGAAGGGAAAGGAGTTTGTAAGCCGCTCTGAGACTTTGAGTGAAGGGTGGGGTATAAATCCAATCTCTTCTTCTTCTCTTCTTCTTAATTAATTATCTTATGGCAGTGTGTTTGGAATAGCCAGGAGATCCCAGAGGGATTGTTTGGCTGCCAAAGCTGTAGCTTTTTTTTGTACCACTAGGTGGTGAGCTATGCTTATTTTTAGGCTGAGAGTGCTGTGACTTGCCCAAGGTCACCCAGCTAGCTTCAAATGGGGAAGTGGGAAATCGAACCCGGTTCTCCAGATTAGAGTCTGCTACTCTTAACCACTACACCAAACAGCCACCCTGCCGGGAGCCGCAAAGTATATGTGAAAGAGCCGCGTGCAGCTCCCGAGTCACAGTTTGACCACCCCTGTTCTAGATCCAGCTGGCAGTGCCGGTCCTTGACCTGCAGAGCTCTTCGGGGCCTGTGACGGACATGCCAAAGGCACCCCTCCCCTTCCTGCATTCACCCTCCCTTTTCTTTGGTCAGACCCAATTCTCTTTCTGACACCGCCCATGCACGGGAAGGTCGTCACCTGCCACCCGGAGCCAGGCCTTCGGTTTCATCCCCGAGGGTGACGAATGATCCTCAGCAGAAGCTGAGAAGGTCCTCCTGGCTCTGATTTGCAACAGCATCCTTCCCTCGGCTTGGGATTTTGCCTCCGATGCATTTTCAGGGACCGTTTTGCATTTTTGAAGCAGTTTTGTACGGTGCAAACCTATTATGGTTTTAAGATGACTTCTATCCCCCCCCTCTCAGATACAATCTATGCGTGGCCTATAAACAAGCTCGCTAGCAGGGAAAGGGGCCTTCTTACCTTGTGTGTACAGCTCAGTGCGTTTACGGTCCGCCTGGATGAAGCAGGCCGTGGCCAAGAAGAAACCGCCGCCAATCACTCCCACGAAAGCGCAGGCCATCAGAGCGTACTCAAGGCTCCGGAACTGCGACATGTATGACGGGGGGCGACTGCGCTGGATTCGGTCGCTGATCTAGGGGCAGGGCGGGTACAAGAGAGGAGACAGATCAGTCAGCACCCAGAGGGTAATCACAGAGACACTGCCCCTCCAAAACGAAAAACACCTGGGTCAGAGACAAGAAATGCCGCTTAGCTGGTCACCCAAGGCAAGGAGGAACTGCCTACAGGCAAGGAAAGCAATGGCAAAACCTATCTCTGCCACTCTCTGTCTTACTTTGGAAAGAATGCGGCTTCGGAAAAACTGCATCTAAGGCCCCGGTCACATGGAGCATTAGGTACGCTAGAGAGACGGAAGATAGGCGGATTTTCCGGGCGCGATCTCACCGCCACATCTGGGAAGCATAGAGCTCCCGTGGCGCACCCGAAGCTTCCCGCCGAAGATGCGGGGTAAAAAGCTAGTACCTCGGAGGTACTAGTTTCCAGAAACCGCGGGGCAAGGGTGGGCGTCTGATCGCGTTTCTGGTGGTAGTTCCGGCACCCGCCCATGTCCCCTCGCAAAAAGGTTCCCCCCCCAAGTCTCCACGGATGTGCACAAGCACCCAACGGAGCATGCGCACATTTAAGTTTTAAAAACAAAACACAACCCCGTTTGCTGCGCCGCTCCGCTTCTTTGCCCTGTGTGTGATCGGCACCTTCCCCCTAACCACGGGAGCTTGACGGGACCTCAACCCGAAGCCTGATCGCGCAGTCGCGCGTTAGTTTGCTCCGGGGCAAACAGCCACGCCCCCCCCCCATTTTCCTGCCCGTGTGGCCGAGGCCTAAGAATCCTTTCAGGCAAGTAAGGGTTGCCATCTCTGGTTTAGGAAATATCTGGAAATTCTGAGGTGGCGTGTGGAGAGGGTGGGGTCTGGAAAAGGAGGGACCTCAGCAGGGTATAATGCCATAGAACCCATCCTCCAAAGCGGCAATTTTCTCCAGGGCAACTGATCTTGGTCGTTTGGAGATCAACTGTATTAGTGGGAAATCTCCAGGTGCCACCTGGGGGTTGGCAATCCTACAGGCAGGCAAGGAAAAGAGTGCAGCAGAGGCCACACCAGACGGGACACACTCCAATTTGATGGCACAGCAACACATTTCCCCCTAGGCCTGAACTAACACTGCAAAGGCCTACCCTGGCCGTATCGTCTCAGATCTGAAAAGATGCAAGTATCTGGGCTCTGCAAAACATTCATATAGCTTGAAGAGAATCCCAAGGTGCGGCAGCGCAGGAAAGGGGAGCCATTCGATTTAACAGGCCGGGTGGGAAGATGAACCTCGCAAAGGTTATGAAAAGTGCTTTTGCGATAACTCAGGACAGGCTGCTCCTAGCCCCTACCAGGCCAATAAGCGCAGGGCTCCCAGCATCACCCAGGAGATGGGAAAGCAGGATCTGGAAAGCTTCGGCCGTGGATCGACGGGTGGGGATGACGACATACTGGAAAGAGAACAAAGACGACTTACTGGTGCCCTCTGCTGGAGAACGGAGGGATCCCTCAGGGCTCTCCACGGGCTACTAAAAAATGTGATGTTACGCTTTTTACAGCACATGCCAAAAAAAGAGTCTTGCGGCAGAAGATTTATCATGACAAGCTTCTGGAAACCAGAGGCAATTTGTCTCTCTCCCTCTCTCACACACATGGAGGAGAAAAAAATGTGAATGGGACAAATGGTCACAGGTTGTACCTTTTGCATTTGACCTAACGCTCAGGGGCACAAAACGTATACAGAGTGCCTGTTCACGATGCCCCAAGGAGCAATACAGTCTTGTTTGGCTTTTAATGTGGTGCTTCTTTGTGCTTGAACCACTACACCCCATATGCTTTGTGATTCTCTTTTTATTTGGTGTTCAGTTTTATTGACTGTACTTGATTTTATGATACTTGATTTGTTTATATGAGCATCTTTGGCAATTGGCGATACTAAAGCAGGACATAAGTGCTTGATTTAAAAAAACAACAACACCCTGTTCAAAGTAGACTGATATTTTCCCCTTTCTCACAACATAAGAACTCGGGGGCACTCAATGAAACTAATGAGCAGCAGGCTTAGAACTGTACTTCTTCACCCAAAGAGTAATTAACACCTGGAATTCACTGTTGCAAGAACTGGTGGTGGCTACAAGCATAGCTTCAAGATGGGATAGGATAAACCTATGCAGCAGAGGTCCATCAGTGGCTATTAGCCACAAGGTATCGATGGAACACTATGTCTGGGGCAGTCATTGTCTGTATTTGTTGGTGCTTGGGGGGCAACAGTGGGAGGGCTTCTGGAGTTCTGGCCCCACTGGTGCACTTCCTGATGGCACCTGGCTTTTGGCCACTGTGATACACAGAGTGTTGGATGGGATGGGCCATTGGCCTGATCCAACATGGCTTCTCTTACGTTCTTACAATATTACTGTTATGGGGGGAGTAACAATGATTTGCGGAGCTGTGGTGGTTCAAGTGGTTAAGACGCTGAACTGCATTTGCGGAGCTGTGGTGGTTCAAGTGGTTAAGACGCTGAACTGCAGGCTGTGGAAGGCCAGTAGTTCAGCAGTTCGAGACCCGGGTGCCGCATGATGGAGTGAGCTCCCGTCTCTAGTTCCAGCTCCTGCCAACCTAGCAGTTCGAAAGCAAGAAATTGCAAGTAGATAAATAGGTACCACTTCGGTGGGAAGGTAACAGCGTTCCGTGTGCCTTGGTGTTTAGTCATGCCGGCCACATGACCATGGAAACGTCTTCGGACAGCGCTGGCTCTTCGGCTTTGAAACGGAGATGAGCACTGCAACCCTAGAGTCGGATTCGACTGGCTTTCGAGCAAGGGAACCTTTACCTTTACCTTTACAATGATTTGCACCAAATCCGGCCGTGACAGAGTAACGCTGGCTTCTGGTGCAAAAACATTAATAAAAGTAAAAGGCAGTTCTGCAGCTATTAAAGGCATCTAGGGGGGTACTTTTGTGTCAAAATGCGGGGTTGGAATGTTTAAAATATATAACATGAAATAGTTCTTCCTTTGGAGGGAAGAGAATGTCACCAACAATGGAGGAGAGGAGGAAAGAGAAGAGATCTAATACGGTGACTGTCGCAAACCACAGAGCTTTGTTCCCACCGCACCTTCCCCTTTTCCAGATTCTCACCAGAAGCATGTCGGCAACGATGGCCCAATTGAGGGAAAGGAGGGTCTCGCCAATGAAGATGAAAACCTATCAGGCATGAAGAGGAGAAAGATTATGCCAGCCGTGTTCGGTGCCCAAGGGCTATACTACAGGGACCGGGGAAACTCGAGGAGCAAGGCAAACTCACGTAAGTGGCGACGATGCTCCCCTGCGCGCTCACCACAGCCAGGAAGAGGAAGGGGGCTGAGCCGATCAGACCAGCTGCACAAACCAGGGGGTCGGCACGGGGGTTGCTGCGCTGCAGGCGCCGGGAAATCTCCACCCCGCTACCGACGCCCAGCACGCCAGTCACGCAAGTGATGATGCCAAAGATGAGGCTACAAAAGATGGTGACACCAAGCAACTGACACACCCGCCACTTGCCGACAAGCATTATTACCCCTGCGCTGAAG
>NW_015175426.1:63275-96924 GCF_001447785.1 Gekko japonicus
GAGTGTTTGGCCGGGGACTGGAGTCAAAATAGGCGGCCTTGGGATTCAAAGCAAAGCCACCTCTTATGTGCTACACCAACTCAGGAAAGTTGTGGACACTCACCACTGAGTCAGAAGTTCTTCAAGGGGGGCCTGAGCTAGATATCATGATCAGGGGCCTTCTCCCCCCTGCCCACTAACCAATGCTCCCTCTAAGCTGTGGAGGCTTGTGAGCAAAAATTCTACTTTGTGAGCTCCTGGCATTAAAGTTGTGAGCGAGCGAGCAATTGGGCTTTTGCATAAATCAGTTTGCTCTGGAGCCGTCCTTCCTGAGCTAAGACACAAACATGTGAGCCGAAGGCTAAAAAATGGCGAGCTAACTCACATCAACTCAGCTTAGAGGGAACACTGCCACTAACTTACCTGTCCGAGGTGTTGCAAGCCTCCGCTGAAGGGCACGGCTGTAGGCTTCCGCTGGCCAGGCGAGAGCGGTACAGGAATGCAGGGGCCCACAGTGCAAGGGAACCCGTGACGAAGGCCACGGCCGTGAAGCCCAGAGACGACAACACAAAGCTGCGGCTGGCGGACAAGGAGAAAGGGAAGCCAAATGAATGCCCTTTGGCCCTAACAAGATGCCTTGCAGCTAAGCCAACGTTTGGGGGCAGGTTTATTACACTGAGATCTGGGCTCTCTTTCCCATCGTGGAACTCAAGGCGGACCCTACGTGGGGTCTCCGGGAGAGCTCTCATCCAGGCGCTGACCAGATCAGGACCAAGCAGGCAAGCTCCTCCCTTGACAGCAACATCGAGTAATGATGAGCAGGTGAGCCAGTCCGGACTGCTGTCACAGGCAGAACTCATGCATGCACAAAGCTTTTCAGGGGACTCTGCTCGCACATTCACAGTTGCCAGACTTCAAGAGCCGATCAAGCAACCTCAATGCAGGTGCAGACCATTGCTGTGAACTGCACAGCTATCCCAAGACAAGATATCCTAGGCTACAGATGGTTAAGACGCAAGAGAAGTCGACCCTGGGAGCGGGAGGTTTTGGCACCCAGCCTGGATAGAACTCTCAGGCCAGGAGACCCAGCTGTGGCATCCTGGCCTGTCTCTCCACTTGCGGCTTGCAAGCAACCTGTACCAAGGCAGTGGGAGCGACTGATGTGCCACGGCCTACACACTGGCACTCTTTCGTACCATGGACTCGACTTCTAGCACGTTTACAAGGCTGTCTAGCCATCAGTCCTAAAGCAACGGGGTGACATTTTCTGCGTTGGATCAGAACCGTTATTCCACTTGATTGAACCCCACTTCCCTCCTCAAAAAAGCCCCTATCGTGTGTGGGTTTTGTCCACATGGGATCTGTCTTTCCTGGCAGGGAAAAGGAGCCCTTTTCTCTCTATCTCATCAGCAGAAAGGCTGGTAGGAGCCAGCCCGACATCTGCACAGGACGGTTTTGTCACTGACTTGACAGCCAAAGCCACAGTGGCTTGTTGCAGAGGATTCTGGGGCAGAAGCCGTGGCTCATGTTCTCCTCATGGGCCTGACATCAACCAAAAACATGTCTCAGGACACCCCTTCTCTGTCTGCTCCCTCATCTGTGGTGCCTCAGAGGCTCCGGGGGAGCAGATGTGAAAATGGGGGCAGGCAAGGGAGGATGGAGTTTCCAGGACCTGAGCACAAACCAAGGGGTCAGCACAGGGGGTCAGCTGACACCCAGCGCGCCAGTCACGCAAGTGATGATGCTAAAGATGAGGCTGTCCGAAGGTGTTGCAAGCCTCCAATGTAGGGCAAGGCTGAAGGCTTCCGTTGGCCAGGCGAGAGCGGTACAGGAATGCAGGGGCCCACAGTGCAAGGGAACTCAGATGAAGGCCATGGCCGTGAAGCCCAGAGATGATAACACAAAGCTGTGGTTGCTGCTGAGGGCCTGAGGTCAGTTATCCACGAAGTATACTGCAGGGGAACGTCGGAGTGCGTCTCCACGGCGCCCCGAGGCGGCTCACGCACCACAAACACCAGCAGCAGCACAGCCAGGAGCCCTAAGCCAGGTGTCACCTGAAGGGGAGAGCAGAGGAGGCCAGTATTCAGTGCAGGCAAATAAGGCCCTGTTTGTGGGGGAGAAGGTGCGCCAAACGTTTGGTGAAAAGGGGATCCTGAAAATGACATGTAAAAAAATGTATTCAAGGCCATAAATGTTGACAACACAACATCGACAGCCCACTCTACTTACCCGCAGAGCCCAGTGCCAGTCACCAGCCAGTGTTTTCACCTGTGATGCCACAATGTAGCCCAGGCCACTGCAGGGAACATAAGAACATAAGAGACGCCAATGTTGGATCAGGCCAAAGGCCCATCCAGTCCAACACTCTGTGTCACACAGTGGCCAGAAATACTGGTGCGAGGTCCACCAGTGGGGCCAGGACATTAGAAGCCCTCCCACTGTTGACCCCCCCCCAAGCACCAAGAAGACAGAGCATCACTTGCCCCAGAGCCCCTATCTATACCTTGTGGCTAATAGCCACTGATGGACCTCTGCTCCATATGCTTATCTAATTCCCTTTTGAAGCCGTCCATGCTTCCATGGAAGGAAGAGGGAGCAGACAGAACCTCTCCTCCCTAGCAAGCTTGCCAGCCTCCACAAGAGCCAAACACTCATTTGGTTTCTGCCTCTGGTTTAACTTAACCTGTGGATTATCGAAGTGCACCGTGGGCTGTTCTGGTAGAAAAAGCGTCTAACTGGCAGTAAAGCGGTATTCTGATTGATAGTAAGCAAGCACTAAGAGGCAATGTTCAAAAGCTCAGCAGAGACAGACACTTCAGTGTTCCCACCTGCCTACTGGTATGGCAAAATAGAAGATGCTGAGCATGCGGGATCGCCGGTCACCCACGAAGAGGTCAGCGATAATGGTGGGGGCAATGGTGGAGTAGCTGGCCTCCCCAACACCCACCAGGCCTCGTGTCAGCAGCAGCAGCCCGTAGTACTAAAATGGGAAACAGAGAAGAAATATCAGAACACCCCAAAGGCACAGCTGTTCCGCAAACTGAGTATATCCCCTAAAGAACCCTGTGAGCTGTAGTCATAAGTAGGTGCTGAGAATTCTCCCAACAACATTTCCTAGGGCAACTTGGCCAGGGACCGAGAGAACTGAGCAGGTTTAAACTTGTTAAGACACACCCAAAGCAGATTATAAGAATGATTAAAAAAAAACGTTCAGTCAATCAGTAATCTATTGACTCTAACCGTGAAGATCCCTAGTAGGATAAAAAACAGAGAGACTGCAGACTGCAGGGGGGACAGACGGACTCAAACAATGCATGCAAACAGATAAGACAACAGTACAATCAGCATAAGGAAGACTTTATCCCTAATGAAAACCTCCTCCTGAGCTGACCCATTATGCTGCAGCTTTGAGAACGGCAGACTACACACAAGAATAAGGAAATGAATAAACTCAACCCACCACCAGGCTTAAAGACAATCACTGGTTTAGAATACGTTAAAAAAATCCACCCTCCTTCAAGTGATCAGGTAGGAGCCTTGCTCAGCAGGGATCTCAGGGGCTACTGAGAATTTGTACAGCTGGTCGAACAGAGCAAGGGTTATTGCCCTGAAGCACGGATTTCAGGCAAACTGCCACGAGAATGCCCCAAAGGGCACCAGTGCCAGATCCCTCCCCCACCTTGTGAGCCCAGAAGTGTGGGTAGGGAGAGCATAGGAAGGAAAACAAACACATCCAAAATCCAAACCCTGGATAAAAAATCCACAGTCTTCTCAAGTTACACAAAACTGTTCCCACCCCCCTGCTGCACCCACCCCACCCCCATACCTCTTTAGGGATGAAGCTGCTCCCCAGAGTCACACCTGACCAGAAGGTGATCCCGACACACATCAAGTACTTGCGATTATACCGATCCCCCAGGTAACCGAAGATTGGTGCCAGTACCATGTAGCTACAAATAAAAACTGCCAGGAGAGAAAACTGGTTAGGAGAATGCAGAATGCCCATCGGCTCTCCTTCTGCTCCTGCTCCAGGGGAGTGCTGCCCCTACAAAACACATGCAAGGGAGGGAGGAGGGAGGAGGCAGGCAACCCAGAGTTCAGGCCCTTCCCCCTGTTCTTTACCTGTCTGTATAAGTCCTGATTTGCTGTCACCAATTTTAAAAAACTTCTCAATGTCAGGGAGAACACCTGATACAAAGCAGGAAAACGGCACTTAATGTCCAGGAAACAAAGCAAAGTATCTTCATTCTGCAAAACCAATGCTCACCCCCCACAAGTATCATTTTAAAAATAAAAGCTAGGGAAGAATCTAAGGGGCCAGTCCCTCAGTGTTCCACAAACTACATCCCCCACACACCCTCTCCACATCATATAAAAAGGTAAAGGTTCCCTTGCTCGAAAGCCAGTCGAATCCGACTCTAGGGTTGCGGTGCTCATCTCCGTTTCCAAGCCGAAGAGCCAGCGCTGTCCGCAGACGTTTCCGTGGTCATGTGGCCGGCATGACTAAACACCGAGGCGCACGGAACACTGTTACCTTCCCACCGAAGCGGTACCTATTTATCTCCTTGCAATTTCTTGCTTTCGAACTGCTAGGTTGGCAGGAGCTGGAACTAGAGACGGGCGCTCACTCCGTCATGCGGCACACTCGGGTCCCGAACTGCTGAACTACCGACCTTCCACAGCCTACAGTTCAGCGTTTTAACCACTTGATCCACCGCAGCTCCACATCATTATACGTGGGGACTAAAATCCCAGCTCCCACCCCACTTTCCAAGCTCACCCCTCAAACATCCTCACCAGCCACGGTGAAGCGGTCCATGTAGTTCAGGAGGTTGATAAAGCAGAGCACCCCCACGATTCGGACAGCGTGCGAAGTGGAGATCCCCGTGATGGTCTGCACATCGGCCTCCTCTTCCCTCTCAGGCTTGGCCTGAAGGCCCTCCTCGTCCTCCGTGTCATCGGGCTGGCTGAGGACGGGGGCCGTATCGGCATAGGGGAGCCACGGGGATGCCATGGCGGGGGACAGGGAGGGCCCTGCGGGGAGGGACGCAAGCAAGAGAGATCAGCGCCCCCCCCCCGACCCTTGAAGAGCAGACGGAGGGGAAGGGGCGGCAGGGGTGGGAACAGCCCCACCATTCACCAAGAATTAACGGCCTTCCTCATCCCCCCCAAGGGCCAGAACAGCCCCAAAGGTTCTCAGGTCCCAAATTCTTATCTTAACATGAGAATCGCCCAGGAAGGGACACCCCCGACGCTCACTTACCCTAGTCCTCCCCTCCTCAATGAGGGAAGCGGCCGGGTGACACCACGTGATATTTTCCCCTGCCTGCTCTCGCGTCACATGACCTCTTCTGTTTCCGTCGCCGCCACGGCTCGGCGACCCGGGTTGCCGTGGCGACGACGGGCCACCCTCTCCCTGCCTCCCGTCAACGTCTCGGAGCGAGCGACCGACAGGCGCTTCCCTTTCATCAGGGGGACTGCGGTGAGGTGACTTCGGCTGCTGGAGCCAATCTCCTCCCACGTTTGTTTTTCCCCGCCCTCGCCTTTGCGCAACCGCAACAACAAGCTCTTCCTCCGCGTGGGGCTCGTTGTCATGGTTACAAAGCAAAAGAATTCAGGTGGGTAGCCAGGCTGGTCTGGAGGCAGCGGAACAACGCTTGAGTCCAGCGGCACCTTTAACACCAACCAGTGTTCCCTCTAAGCTGAGTTAGTGTGAGATAGCTCACAGTTTTTCAGCCTCCAGCTCACAGATTTTTGTCTTCGCTCAGGAAGGACGACTCCAGAGCCAACTAATTTATGCAGTAGCCAAATTGCTCACTCACAAATTTCATGCCAGTAGCTCACAGAGTAGAATTTTTGCTCACAAGATTCCACAGCTTAGAGGGAACATTGACACCAACCAAGTTTTATTCTGGGTATAAGGCTTTTCTGTGCAAGCACACTGCTTCAGATACAGTGGTTCTCACATCTGTAGGACGAGGGAAAAAGAATGTGATTTCTGACACTCTCTCCTTGAGATAAATAGACAGCTATCACTGTGCCTTCGAAAGTTTAATCATAATAGATCCAGACCCTGGTATGTAACTTAGAAGCTTCTGATTAGAGAAACTTGTAGTAGAACATATATATTTTATAATTGCATTTCTGTAGGAGAAGCCATATTAAGCAAAAGCATTATTAAAAGCCTTTATAGATGGAATGCTATTAAGAAATTGCAAGGACGCCGAGAGCAAAGTTTAATGTGAATCAGAGTCCTTATCGGCTAGCTCTCCAGAAGTGAGGCCAGAAAGGGTCCCGGTGTTCTCTAATGCTCCCAGTGTTCTGAAGACCAGATAAACAAGTGTAATTACTGACACCAATGAGAGATGCACTGGGTCAAATGATGCTTCTATGATGTTAACTGCTTGATACCAATTAGAGATATTTTAATGTGTAAATTATATGTGATGTCATTTGGGGTATAAGACCTTTTGCCCTTCCTGGTTATGGTAGAATACGGCTTGGAATTGCTGAAGTGCTAAGGTACTCAGCCCCTGTATTCCCTGTTTCCATTGCAATAAACAGATTCATCTAACTTGTTGGACTCCGGCTGTGTGTTTCCAGTTCAGCCTCGGGAGCACACGGGCACAGATTTGTGCGTCACATCTGTTAGCTCTTGCATCTGTGTGCTAGTTTGCTGCCATTCATTGAACTTACTGGCCGCCTTGATACAATCTCAGCTTTACTTATGCATCTTGGCTCTGACTGGTCCTTTCTGACGGCTGCCGCCCCATCTTCCCATATGTAGGGCTCAAGGAAATTTTGTTTCACTGTATCTGAAGACTTATACCTTGAATAAAACATTTTGGTCTTGAAAGCTGCCACTGGTCTCAAAGTAAAAGAATGGCGATGAGCTTCATTCCATTCTGTTGCTCGCAACGTTAAAGACACACACGTTCAGAGGTCATTTCAGGGGGGATCGCAGTTCCCCCGGGGGAGGTACGGGGGGGGGGACATGACGAAGCCTCGCCCCCTGCTTTCGGCCACCCCGCTTCCAGCCCTCATTCAGCCAGGAGGAGGCAGGAGAAGAGGGAGGGTAAGTTGCTTCCTCCCTGCCTCTCCCCACCCCTGCCTGCCTGGGGCCAGGGAGGGCCTTCGCGGGGCTTCCTTGCACTCCCACCGGCCTTGCAGGTCCACCGTCGGGCCCCTCATGGGGCTCGGCAGTGGAGCTGCAAGGCCGGTGGCGGCGGCCGGGACCGTTGGGGGCGGGGTGTGTGGCCTTATGACAGAATGCCTGGCATGGTTTATTGTTTCTAACTCATCTGACTCCAGGTTGGAAAACTCTTGGGAGATTTGGGGTGGGGCCTGGGAAGGGACTTCAGCAGACACGCACACACAGTCCACCCTCCAAAGCAGCCATTTTCTCCAGGAGAACTGATCTCTGTAGGTTGCCAGCCTCCAGGTGGGTAAACAACAAAATACAACTGTGAGATCACGGTTCTGTGTTGTCGTTTACCATTCCAACCCGTGCTCTCTCTCTTCCTTTTAGCCTCCAGGTGCAGCCTGGGGATCTCCCAGGATTTCAGCTGATCTCCAGACCACAGAGATCAGTTCCACTGGAGAAAGTGTACTCTATACATTATACTTCCGCTGAAGGCCCTCCTCCACCCCCACCTTTTCCACTACAGTGAAGTCTGGAAATCAGTTGTAATGCTGGGTGTCACCAGGCCCCACCTGCATGCTGGCAATCCTAGCGCCCCATTTACACTTTTTCTCTTGGTATCTTAAGTAGTTACCAGTAACTTAAGTGAGAGCTAGCTTGGTATAAGGGTTAAAAGCAGCTGACTCTGATCTGGAGAACCGGGTTTGATTCCCCAGTCTGCCACATGAAGCCAGCTGGGTGACCTTGGGTCAGTCGCAGCTCTCTCAGAGCTCTCTCAGCCCCACCTACCTGACAGTCCGTCTGTTGCGAGGAGAGGAGGGGAAGGAGCTTTGAAGCTGCTCTGAAATTCCTTCGGGTACTGAAGGGCGGGGTATAAAACCAACTTTTCTTCATAAGTAAAAAATCTATTTGTTATGGATACTCCCTGCATCTGAGGGAGCGAGTGTACTGCTGACTCACAAAAGCTTCTGCAGATGTGTCGTCCTACCAGGCTCCTGCCCTTCTGTTGGATTTTGCTGCTGCATGGTTTTCTTGGCACTCCGGCAACATTCAAGTAGAACTCCAATTATTTGGCAGAGGTTGTCCCATTACGGTGTTGCAGAATTCTCTCATCTGCGCACCTACTGATGGCAGAAGAAGCCCCTGCTGCATATGAACTCGCATCCCAAGTACAAGGAAGATTTTTCTTTCTGGCACTTTGGAAACTGCCCCTTTCTTACGCATGATGACAGAAACCTTCGTAGGCCCCGGTCACACGGGCCGGAAATCGCGCTGGGGAGGCGTGGCTGTTTGCCCCGGAGTGAACTACCACGCGGCAGCGGGATCAAACGTCCCGACGTCCCGTGGTTGGGGGGGAGGTGCCGATCATACGTCACTCCGGCGCAGCAAAGAAGTGGATTGGCGGGTTTGTTTTTTTTTTTACCCAAGTGTTCGCATGCTCCGTTGGGTGCTTGTGCGCATCCCATGGAGACTTGGGGGGGGGAACCTTTTCGCGACGGGACATGGGCAGGCGCCGGATGCCACTGGAAACGTGATCAGACGCCCGCTCTTGCCCCGCGGTTTCCGGAAACTGGTACCTCGGAGGTACTAGTTTTTTACCCCGCATCTTCGGCAGGAAGCCTCAGGTGAGCCACGGCAGCTCTACGCTTCCCAGATGTGGCGCTGTGATAGGCGGATTTTCCGGGTGCTATCTTCCGTCTCTGTAGCATGGCTAATGCTCTGTGTGACCGGGGCCATGGACTATCAAGAGGACATTCTGTTCCCCTGATGAAAGAGGGAGGTGGGATGCCCCTTTGACCATCTAAAAGGCTATGGTGGGGATCATGGAATCTGGACAAAAGACACTTGGAACAGAAGGGGATTATGCAGGATGGAGTGAAAAAGCTGGCTGGATCCAACTCCCATTGCTGCAAAGAGTAGACACGCAAGAGAAGCCAGAAAACGTTTTCAGGAAAGCTTGAACGCTTTTGGCTTTTAGTCAAAGGCTTGCTGTTGCTTGGAGTGCAAAGTTCTCCGAAGAACAGGGCTGTTGGAGATGGCATCTTCTGCGCTCAGAGCTGCCATCACACCCTGTGCTGCATGGCTGGGATCCCACAGTAAGCCTTTACTACTAGGAAACGCTACTGTCAGCAGCACTTTTCCACCCTACACATCCCTCTGCAACCCAAAAAAACTGTTCTTAGAGAACAGGGGGGACACTTGGAAACGCTGCCTTTTCCATTAATGGAAACTTACCACAAGATCCAAGCCGTGGTTCACAACTTGGCGTACTCACCTGAGCCAACTACTTTAAGGAGGGGAAATCCTTGCATGCAGGCATTTGAGACCCCCCTTCAGAGGCAGACAGCCCAGTCCAATACATATTCATACACCAAAGTAAATCCAACTGAATTCAGTGGGACTTCTACCTAGGTAAATATATGTAACACTGTCAGCTAATGTACAAAGAAACTGGCTCTGGGCAGAGACTGAAACTGCGGATTGAATCATACCTGCTTTTCTGGTGGTGGGGGGAAAAAAGGAGGCTGCCCTCTCATCTACAAAAGGCCTATGCTGGGGGAAATGGGACCTGCATAGAAAAAAGCCATGTGGGAAAAGGGCTGCAATAAGGAGCGGAATTGGGTGAAGTTTAGAGAAAAAGCTGGCTGGAATCAACCCTATGATTTCATGACTGAGGGTGTGATTTCTATACTAGCCGTTTCCTCAAGGTGGTGGTAATAAACCCCCCACCTAAAGGAGATAATAAAGACAGAAGAAAGGGGCAGCCTATGCTGGGGAAAATGGGACCTGCATAGAAAAAAAGCCATGTGGGAAAAGGGCTGTAATAGGGAGCGGAATTGGGTGAAATTTAGAGGAAAAGCTGGCTGGAATCAACCCTATGATTTCATGACTGAGGGTGTGATTTCTATACTAGCCGTTTCCTCAAGGTGGTGGTAATAAACCCCCCACCTAAAGGAGATAATAAAGACAGAAGAAAGGGGCTTACAAGATGACTTATGGTGGATAGGGCCATCAAGTCACACCCGACTTCTGGTGACCCTGTACAGATTTCAAAGCTAAAGACAAACAGAGGTCGTTTGCCATTGCCTGCCACTGCATAGCAACCTTCTACTTCCTTGTTGGTCTCCCATCCAAGAAATTACCACGGCCCACCCTGCTTAGCTTCCAAGATCTGACAAGATCAGGATAGCCCGGACTAGCAGCAATAAATAGCAAGCGTAAGTACTTTTTTTTTCCTTTTTATTTTCCCCTTCTTTGACCAACAATGGCACTCATTATGACATTCTCTAATTTGTTTAAAGAAATGTGGATTTTCCCCTCTTCCTTTTCTAGTTTTATTTATATATTACAAAAGTATGTATATATATTTTTTTTAAAAGACATGTTTAAAATATCAACTGAGACCACACAGACTACAGTAAAAATCAACTCCCAACTCCTATAGGGCACGACAACCGTATTTAGGTGTCCTGACAAAATGTAGTTTGCACAACAAACCCCAGTTATGTCCCCACACATAAACAGTAACCACCCTCAGTTTATGCATAAAGCCTAGCTTGTCTGTTTCCTGCCAGTAGGGAGGATAACCTCGCCAGAACCGGACAGCCACAAGGAACAACTTTATTCTAACTATGTTGTGTGAATTCCGGAGTCACTCTCTGTGAATCACAGTTTGCACACCCTGGCTGCAAACCCTGCTTTGAAAGCCCAATCACCAAATTTTTGCTGGACTGTGTACGGTCCAGATGACATAAACAATTGGGTGCGTGATCAATCGACAGTTGACTGAACCAGGATTTATCAGGACCTCAGAATGCGGATTTGTCCAGTGCCAGACACCCGTTTCTCACCACTCCCATCCAAGCTGTGATATTAGGTCAATTTAAACAAATCGATTTCATTTGCAGCTTCCAAACATTCGGGATATGGAAAGGAAGTGAGAGGAGATGCCAGTCTTTTGCCTCTTGTGGCCCAGACAGGATAAAAAATGTAGGCAATTCCCCCACACCTGGGGTAGCTAAGTGACGTTCCTGTTCTTTGTTCCTCCACCCCACCCCCCCATAACAAAAGTTAAAATGAGGGTAGGTAAGAGGTAGCACGGATTGAAGTCTGACAGAGCTGGGATCCGGGTGGAGACCCCAAAGATGAGAGACATGGCCTCTCTGCCCAAGAGAGAAGGCTCTCTAGCTCCATACTTCAATGACGTCGCCACGCTCCATCCCCACGTCATCCGGGGTCCAGCTTTCTGCCAAACGCTGCCCGTCAAAGTAGAAGGTCAGTTTGCGCCTCCCAAGTCCTTGGGCCTGACGGTAGCGATTCATCAGTGTTCGCAAGGGCTCACTCTGCCAGGAGACAAGACACACACAGAGAGAAAGTGTAATGTATCCATCTCCGACCGCGTGCGCGGCTACGTCGCCACGTGGTCATGCGAAGCGGCTGAGCTTCGCTCTCAGTAACAATGGGGCAAGCAGATCCTAGCCCGCACCTATCGGAGGGCTAGGCTCCCGGCCGAGAGCCTATGGAACTCTCGGCCACTGTAAACAGCCAATCACGTGGGTGTGGGATTGTTGCACATATAAATCTGCCTGCAAGCCGATTAGAGTTGTCTTGTTCTGAGCTGAAATAAAGTATGAGAGCTGAACTCGCTAGTAAGTCTCAGTACTTTTCAGAAAGCGCTACAACATTTCTCTAACCCACCACAAGGGGAATGAATACCCTCAGTTGGAAGGCCCACCTTCTTCTGCAGGAACCTGCCCATTTCATGGAAGTCTGCACCAGAGGCCTTTCCCCTGGTCCTATCACCAGTAGTGGGGGAACCTAGAAAAAGTCCCTTCTCAGGTCCACCGCTGCATCTCCAGAAGTGTTTAGGTGCCAGGCAAAAGAATTTCCGCCCCCTCTGCTTTCAGAAAAGTATTGTTATAAGCTGGGGGCCCATGAGAAGTCACAGGATGGGGGAAATCATTTGGGAATTCCTCCTCCCCCGACCCCAAGACCTCCCCTTCCGGGATTCTACAGATTCCCTGGCCTGCTGAAGCCCCTTCCTGCCCTTTTCTCCTTTAACTGACTCTCTGCTGCTGTCAACACCTGGATGCTTCCTGGAACACATTCAAGTCCTCATCAGGATGCTTTTGGGGAGGAAAGGGGGGGTCCCCTTTAGGTTAATTTATGAAGTGACATTTTCCTGTATACTGGGGGACACTCCCAAACATGCAGACACCCCTGGTCTTGTCTGTGGGTGGCCTGGTTTGGTACAGGTGGGAGGAGAGCCACTTTACCATGAACAATTCTGCTCTAGTGCTTGGTTGCTCTACCGACTTGGCTGAGATTACTGACAATTATACTTTCTGGATAAAAAAAAAAAGTTAACCATGCCTTTGTATCCTTCCCCCCACCCAAGCGGGTTTAACTTTATTGTGAGTGTGACCAATAATCATCCCCCCCCCTCCTAGTAACACTCTTACCCTGTGGACCGTGATGTCCATGTGGGAGCTCTTGTCCTTCCCTTGCACGTGGAGCTGCAAGCTTCCCACCTCATCACCCTCCTTGCTGGTCGTCTCCACTACACAATCTAGAGGGGGAAATACGTCCATAAAGAAACGTTAGACGTTTAGGAGGAAGGATGATGGTTGGGCGGAGGAAATCAAAGCAGAGGAGCAAGAAGGCCGGGGACGGGACAGAACATCTGGAACACCAGCAGCAAAGATCAGAAAGCGAGACAGACTCGAGGGGCTACAGGGTGGAAACAGCACGATTCCCTGCCTGCCAGCTTACCAATGATATCGGCCACCCCCAGGCCCAGCCTGCGGGGAGTGGCATCAGGTGCAAGTTCGCGGTCCTGGAGCAGGAGTAGTATTCTGCTTGGATGAACCTTCAGCGTCTGTCCCATATGTTCAACCACCCGCTGAAGGCGGTCTGTCTAGGAAAGTAAGAACACTGGTTTTTTAGCATGCAGAGCACCAAGGAACAACCATGGCAAACCAGGAAGATCCAGATCAGTATGTATCTCAGATCCCCAATTTTCCTACAGGTTTGCGCAAACATTCACAATTTTGCAGCAGCTGTAGAGCAATGTGCCAGCAGTTTCACTGATGTTGGGGGGCGGTGGTCCTTCTAACCCTCCCCCCCCCCCCTGAGCAGAGCAGTTCACATCCTGAGCAGAACAGAACTGCTGTAATCTTAAAATGGGCCTGTATAGGTCTTTGCCCCTCAAGCCAGTCCAGGGATGAGGGGAAGCCTGTACTTTTACAGTACATTAAACAACCCACAGAGGTAGGCTACCCTCTCTGGATTCAGAACAATATGCCACCAGAACCTCTACAATAATCCCCCTCCCAACCTGAGATTAGAGGTTCAAAATCTCAGTTGGCATCTAGGGCTTAACGCATTAGCACCTCATTCCCAGAGAGGCACACTGAATGCTCTATGGTAGCTTGTGGTCACTTAGGCACAGGAAACAGACTTGGAATCCCAGTTACAATATCAAAGACAGGTTAGAAATAAGAATAATTTTGTATTCAGTCCAGAGCACTGCAAGTAAACTATGAAAGATTTCAAAACAAGAAAGGCTAGGGCTGTTTGCCATAACTACACAGTAAAAGATACATATTTACCAAGTTGAGGAATATCTAAACATCCAAGGGATTTTGAAGGCAAAATCCATCTTTGCTCAACCATGTGGTCCAATTCACAAAGCCAGTCCTTTGTCTCTTCAAAGGACAGCATTTCCAGGTGCAATAAACAAGCACAGAGCAGGAACAGAACAGAGAGTCTCTCCCATAGGGAATGACCAGTTATAGGCCAATTCCAGTCACAAATTAGCCCTGGCCAGGAGCCAATTGCGAGTGGGAATGGGAGTACCCAAGATTTGGTTGTTATGGCTATATGTGGGGATAGGCTAGAGGTTTGGAGACCACGCCTGCAGTCACATGGCCCCAAACTCCAGCTTCTCCATCGGCTATGTGACTTCTTGCATGTGGGCCTAGTGGGGTGCCTCACAGTCTAGCTTCTAGCATGGAAGTGTGAAGAATGTGGGTTTATGGCATGGCTATGGAGGCCATGTGGCCCACCATTTGGCGGGTAACAGGAAATAAGGCACAGCCTGTTATCAAAAGACAGAACAGGAGAAGGCATGAGGCTTTTAGAAATCAATATTTCTATACAGGGCCATGGGCAGATTGCTGCTGAGTGGGGCTTTCTGGTTAGTGAGCTTCCCGTGCTCACATGCACAGCTTAGAGGGAACAGTGGCTGTAGCTCTGCCTGTTCAGGTGGATGCCAGTTGCAGAAAACTGACAGTTAGGAGAGGCACCTGAGGAAAAGGGGAGAAGGCAGGTAACTGAACAGAGAAAAGAAAACGAAAGAAGTGCCTTTCATTCAAGAATCTCATAGGGGATTACAATAACCTCATATTTTCTTTTTGCCGTCAAGTCGCAGAAAACGTATGGCGACCCCATAAGGCAAGAGATGTTCAGAGAGGTGGTATGCCACTGCCTGCCTTTGTGTAGTGAGCAACCTCGGTATTCTCTGGTGTTCTCCTATTTAAATACTGACCAGGGCCAACCCGGCTTAGCTTCCAAGTTCTGATGAGATCGAGGAACCTGGACTATCCAGGTCAGGGCAACTGCATCCTACTGTTACCTAATCAGCTCAATATTTGTTACTGGGGTTCGTTAGCTATATTTACTGTTACTAATCATTTATTCAAAAACGTGAAGTTTTTTTAGTATATTAATGTGATTAATATAGTTACTGTATATATTAGCATATTATACTGTAATGATTTCATGTTTAACTGTGTGTATGTGTCTTTAAAAGTTTGGTTGCATGCCTGTGTGATAGTCTAGTGTGATTGAAACAGGCAAGTGGTGTGAGTGGTGAGTGACAGAGATTCTGGAAATGGTTTTGGAAATGATTCTGTGTGGATGAGCAGATATGTCAGTCAAGAGTGTTAGTTAGTGAGATGACAGTTGAAAGTCAGTTAAGTTCTGTGACAGGGAGAAGAGTGAAGCATCCCTGTGTGGGATGAGTTTAGTTCTGGGGTCTGAAGGAGAGACCTTCTTGTGTGTGATATGAGAGTTAAGTGCTGTGTCTGAAAGAAAGTGACAAGCAGTTCTGTGTTGAAACAGTTATAAGCTGAAGCTGAGTGTCTAGGAAAAAGTAAAGATTATATGGACATGAAGGAAAAAGTGTTACAAAGTTACCTAAGGAAAAATCCCTGTCAGTAGGGAGCAGACTGTGTGTTATACCTACTTTACTAGTTACATGGATCTACCCTCGTATTTATGCTTTCTTTAAATAGATCCTATTTCATTCAAGTATACCAGCTCTAGAAAGAATCCTTCCTCAAACCACATGGTTCCTCAAAAGCTCTCGATCCACCTACCCTGTTATAGAAATAGTAAAGCATAAAGGTTTGGAAAGCCTTATAAATTTCCTGGTGGCAGCCGGATATACAGAGTAAAACAAAACAGAAAGAACATTTTAAAATAAAACCAGACCTCCCCAGTTAAGGGGACGTCACATATACGTTACATCATAAATATGATATTTCCGGCATGCTGCCAGACTGACTCGAAAGCCAGTGTGTGCCAAAGCAGCAAGAATGGCCGATGAGGAGCTGAGAAACCTGCTTCAGCTCCCCACCCACCCACGAAGCTCACCATGCAGGGTTGCCGCGATAATGAAATGAAGGAAAAGAGGTGGATGCTTCTCTCAGCTTCCTTGGAGGCAGGAGAGGATTTAAAATGTTCTAGACAGATAGAACCATGATTTCCTGGAGGCCTAGAGTGGCTGTGGGCAGAAGGAAGAAGCCATGGGGGAGAGAGGCCCGGGAGCAGTGTTCCCTCTAAGCTGAGTTAGTGTGAGCTAGCGCACCGTTTTTTAGCCTCCAGCTCACACATTTCTGTCTTAGCTCAGGAAGGATGGCTCCAGAGCAGACTAACTTATGCAGCAGCCAAATCGCTCGCTCAGAACTTTAATGCCAGGAGCTCACAAAGCAGAGTTTTTGCTCACAAGACTCCACAGTTTAGAGGCAGCATTGCCCAGGGGGTGAGTATGTGGCAGAGGAAAGGAAGGACAGAGGAATAGATATGCCAGAATGGCGACAGCAAAGCTGAGATAAATGATGGCAAAGGGAAAGACTGGATACCAAGGAGGTCTCACCATCCGAACGGAAACTCTGTAGAGATCGGCCCGGCACCGGATCTTCAGGACCAGCTCCTGGGCTTCTGAAGGCTCAGGTGAGTCAATCAGGATGACATCATCCCCATCAGAACCTGAACCTCCATCCTGTAGGCTCTTCTTGGCAGCTGAGAGGGTGGATTTCAGATTTCTGAGCCTTTGGTCAAGACTTCTGCCCGGGGGAGGGGGAGGAAACCAGAGTGAGAAACCCTTCATCTGAACACTGAGATAATCAGTCCCTCTTAGGGTGAAAATAGCTCTGAATTGCACGGGTCAGTGGTCAGAGGACAGGAAAACCAGAACTCAAGCTAGATCTCTTGTTCACAGACTCCCTAGAGGGGGCGGAATACATCACTCTTTGCCCAAGCTCCCCCATCTTTGAAATTCAATCTGTGGTGACCTACCTCACAGGGCCATTGTGAGGACACAGACTGTATGCAATTCAAATGGTATAGAGCTACACAATGATAAGAGAATACACGTCCCTCTCACCCAGTGTTCAAATCACAGGAGTCTACAAGAGATCCTGGATCTACCTTTTGTAATGTCCCTCACAATTTTTGCTCTTGGGAAGCTACTGGAGGCGAGGCAAAATGGTGTGCAGGCAGGGAAGACGGCAGACTTCGTTAACAGCCCACCTGCTTACCCCCAACGAGGTCCAAATCCCACAATGAACTTCAGGAGAGGACCCAGATGCCTCTGGCTCTCTTTTCAAACCAACGCAACATGAAACCTCTGAACCTGTACAAGCCGCAGCAGGTACTTTCAAGTCAGACCACACAAGCAAAAGGTGCCTCACATCATCCAAAATAGGGTTAGGGCTTCACAGAAATCACGAGCCTACAGCAGACCCCCCCCCCTGGCTTTTCCAACAATCTTGGAGTTCCCCTCTTTCCTCTCCTTTCCCAACATTCCATATACCCCCCTCCCCTTCCAAAGGACCCCAACCGCTTACTGGGCTCCGTGGCACTGTCTCCGTGTCCGTGGTGGAGGCGGAGGGGATGGTGACGGTGGCGAAAGTTGACATCTGTTGATGGGAATACACAGGGGTCGTTTCGTAGAAAAAGAGCTAGGGGAACTCATTAGCATTACTCATTAGCATATGCCACACCCCCTGACATCACCGGAAGTGTGTCATAAGGCCACACCCCCTGACATCACCGGAGGTGTGTCATAAGGCCACACCCCCTGACATCACCGGAGGTGTGTCATAAGGCCACACCCCCTGACATCACCGGAGGTGTGTCATAAGGCCACACCGCCCCCCGTACCTCACCTGGGGGAACTGCGATCCCCCGCGATCCCCCCCCCAAAATGACCTCTGGGAATACACAGATGGGTGTTCATTGGGGGTTGCAGGTAAGTGGGCCAGAGGAGTGGGGAAGAGAAGGAACCCAACCTTTTTTCTTCCTCTGTGGGAGATACTGTCACCGCTTCCGCTTCCTCCTCCTCCTCCTCTTCATCTGATGCACCCTGGGGCATGGAAGACACTAGCGGGGCTTGAACCGGCAGCTTCAGAGATTCAGGGAACAGCTGGAGGCTGTTCTGAACCTGTGTGATGTAGTGGCAGAGGAAAAGACTCAGGGTACTGAGATTCTGGCAAGAAAGCTAGCAAGAAGACAGAGCTGGCCACCAGTGTTCCCTCTAAGCTGAGTCAGTGTGAGCTAGCTCACCGTTTTTTCGCCTCCGGCTCACACATTTTTCTCTTAGCTCAGGAAGGATGGCTCCAGAGCAAACTAATTTATGCAGTGGCCAAATCGCTCACTCACAAATTTCATGCCAGTAGCTCACAGAGTAGAATGTTTGCTCACAAGGCTCCACAGCTTAGAGGGAGCATTGCTAGCCCCTAGAATAGACAGGAAGCAGCTTTGTAAGAGGAGGTGATTCGTTCACTGTGGGGCTGGAGGGCTACTGGGGTTCTCTCTTCCCCTCAGCAGAGACCATAGTGCTCAGGCAGTGTTCCTGGGTCAAAATGGCAAAAAGCAGCACGGTGAAAGGAAGGGCGCCCTGTTTTTCTGTACAACAACAAGAGACGGGAGAAGTAGGGGAAACCTCTATGGCACTCTATGAGACAAAATTCCAAATTACATGCATTCAGGTATTTGTAGACCAGCTCCTTTCATTATAGCGTAAACCCTTTATCTGACAAAGCAGGCTCTGCTGCACGAAAGTTTACATCCTAGGAAAGTTGCAATCTTATGTACTTGGGTTGCCAAGCCTCCAGGTGGGGCCTGGAAAGGAAACCTCCCGGAATCACAACGCCTCTCCAGATCAAAGAGGTTAGTTTCCCTTCAGAAAAGGGCAGCTTAGGAGAGGGGGGTGTCTCTATGGCATCACACGCATCTCTGCTGAGGGGAAATCTCCCGGAATCACAACGCCTCTCCAGATCGAAGAGATTAGTTTCCCTTCAGAAAAGGGCAGCTTAGGAGAGGGGGGTGTCTCTATGGCATCACACGCATCTCTGCTGAGCTTCCCCCTCCCGGTCCCTAAACTACGCCCTGTCCGGGCCCCACCCCCAGATCTCCAGGAATTTCGCTATCTAGAACTGGAAACCATATACAACTCGACCGAATACAACGGAACTTTCTTCTGCTCAAACACGCATGGGCTTAGTGTTGTAAAAAATGTCACGTTCCACGCACCTTATTGGAGTAGACCGGGACGGCTAGGACTGCTGCGTCCGGGAAGAGGCGGCGGCGCTTGGGGAGCGGCTTCTTGGGGGGTCCCTCCGGCTCTGAGTCGCTGCTGGGGCAAGAATCCAGCTAGGGAGCAAAGAGGAGAGGGGATTAACGAAGGGGTCGCCTAAGGATGCTTCCCGGGTCCTTCCTCCACCCCCTCCGTCCCTTGCCTATTTACCACCACCTCCGCCATGGCAGGACGCGCTTCTCCTAATTGGTTTCACTAAATCCGCCCACCCGCCTTCTGATTGGGCTCCACCCTGCCCTGCTTCTGCGCCCCACCCCGTGCCCCAGTACAAAGGAAAAGTTCACCCGTAGGGAGCTTGAGGAAGGTATTTGGCCGGGGCGCGCAAAGGATCCCGGGGAGTGTAGTTTTTCTTTTCTCCAAGTCCGCTGCCTGCCCGCTTGAAGCGTTTTGGAGAGCTGGTCGGGGAAACTGATGCGGAGTCCGTCCGAAGACTAACAAAACGTATTGCAGCAGCATAAGCTTTCGTGAGTTCCGGGCATCTGAGGAAGCGAGTTAAGACGACTCGGGAAAGCTCATGCTGGAAAACAAAATTGTTAGTCTCTATAGTACTTCCCAGGTTCTGCGGTGGCTGAAGTGGTTAAGACGCTGAACTGCAGGCTGTGGAAGGTCAGTAGTTCAGCAGTTCGAGACCCGGGTGCCGCATGATGGAGTGAGCTCCCATCTCTAGTTCCAGCTCCTGCCAACCTAGCAGTTCCAAAGCAAGAAATTGCAAGTAGATAAATAGGTACCACTTCGGTGGGAAGGGAACAGCGTTCCGTGCGCCTTGGTGTTTAGTCATGCCGGCCACATGACCACGGAAACGTCTTCGGACAGCGCTGGCTCTTCGGCTTTGAAACGGAGATGAGCACCGCAACCCTAGAGTCGGATTCGACTGGCTTTCCAGCAAGGGAACCTTTACCTTTATAGTACTTCCCTACTCCAATTTAATTTTGCTGTAACTGGTTAATATGGCTGTCTTAGAAACAGAGAGGGGTTATGTGTGAGTAAAGGCGGGCGATTCTGTCTTCATTTCAGCCTTGCATAAAAAGGAGAGAAAGAGAGCGAGCGACGTCTTTTTAGGTTTGAAAAAGGATATAGTCGAGGTTAATATGGCTGTCAGAAACAGAGGGGTTATGTGTGAGTAAAGGTGGGCGATTCTGTCTTCATTTCAGCCTTGCGTAAAAAGGAAAGAGAGCGAGCGACCTCTTTTTAGGTTTGAAAAAGGATATAGTCGTCTCTGTATTTATTAGATTTTTAAATTCGATTTCTGTACCACACCAATAACTTTCAAATATTCCCGTGACATAATTGTGGTAATCGGGTGCAGCAAAACCAAAATGCAGTGTCGTGGTATTTTGTAAAAGAACGGATTTATTGAAGCATCAGATGCACGGAATGAATTTTCAGTTGGCAGGTTAAGTATTGGGGGGGAGCTGAAGTTTTTCATGACATGAAGAGTAAGTTTTTTATACCCTGCTTTTCTCTATCCTAAGGGAAGGTAACAGCGTTCCGTGCACCTTGGTGTTTAGTCATGCCGGCCACATGACCACGGAAACGTCTTCGGACAGTGCTGGCTCTTCGGCTTTGAAACGGAGATGAGCACCGCAACCCTAGAGTCGGATTCGACAGTCTTTCGAGCAAGGGAACCTTTACCTTTACCTTTTAAGCAGTCTCAAAGCCGCTTACAATCACCTTCTCCTCCCCACTACAGGCACCTTGTGAGGTAGGTGGGGCTGAAAGAGTTCTGAGAGAACTGGGAATGGCCCAAGAGGTCACCAACTACACTATACTGACCAATGCTCCCTCTAAGGTGTGGATTCTTGTGAGCAAAAATTCTTCTTTGTGAGCTCCTGCCATTAAAGTTGTGAGCGAGCCATTTGTCTACAGCAGAAATGAGTCTGCTGTGGAGCCCCATCCTTCCCGAGCGAGACACAAATCTGTGAGTTGGAGGCTAAAAAACTGTGAGCTAGCTCACACTAACTCAGCTTAGAGGGAACACTGATACTGACTCTCCTGGTGCTACTGCTAAGTAACATTGCATTCAGCCTCTGTAAAAGGTCATATTTTCCCCTCCAGGCTGTTAGGTCAAGGTTTCCCTTGCTCGAAAGCCAGTCAAATCCGACTCTAGGGTTGCGGTGCTCATCTCCGTTTCCAAGCCGAAGAGCCAGCGCTGTCCGAAGACGTTTCCGTAGTCATGTGGCTGGAATGACTAAACACAAAGTCGGACAGAACGCTGTTACCTTCCCACCGAAGTGGTACCTATTTATCTACTTGCAGTTTCTTGCTTTCGAACTGCTAGGTTGGCAGGAGCTCTAGTCATATATGAGAAATGTTTCAGGTGAGTAGCCATGTTGGTCTGAAGAAGCAGAACAAAGTTTGAGCCCAGTGGTACCTTTAAGACCAACATAGTGTTATGCTGGGTGTAAGCTTTCATGTGCATATGTAAGAAATGGTGACTGTGCAAACACATTCCCGTTAGAACCAGTGTTAGCAGTACCTCTTATAGCGCTGTTCCACTTAGCATTCTGTTTTCAGGAGCATAATCACAGTGTTAAAGGTGGTCTTACTGTACACCACGGTATAAATCATGCGCCTTGAACTGGAAAGTCTGACAGCCAGACTCCAGCACTTGATGTGCCGCCAAAGTTGCAGCCTGCCAGAGGAGGGAGATGTAGGTACATCAATCTAGTCGGCTGCTGCACAGAACTGTTATAACAATAAGCATCATTAAAGGTTTAGACAACATCAATTTCAAAGGTAAACCTTAAACACCCAACAGGCTTTAATCCAGTCTGGTAGAAGGTGTACAGGCATCCCCCCAGATCCTATGAGCATTTGAGATCAATATTTTGGAAATGTCATCAAGCCTATGTGACACTTGCTGAAAAATTTCTGTATAAAACATTTTCAAAACGTGGTTCATTGACAACCTATCTGTGATGTGTCAGGATGGATGGCTGTGTTAAGTCTTTAAGGTTTTATCCTGTAATGTGCACATGAAATGTGAAACATTAAAAAACTGTAAGAAAGAATGCTTATGGATGTATTGATTGTGATTTGCCAAAACAATGGTTTTGGACTGCCTGTAATAATGAAAGAAAAAGTGTTTAATGTAATAATTTCCTTTCAATTTATGAAACCTGTTTCTTGTGCTTGGAAAATAACAATAAAAAGAAAATTTAAAATAAAAAAAGTTAAAAATGAATGAATGAAATTAATGATTTCTTAAGTCTAAAATCATGCTGGCTAGAACTAATAATGCAAGCAACTCAAGTTAATTCTTCTTATTCCTTATTCACCAGAGGAAAAAACCCCTGTGAGGCTCAGCAAGAGGGGAATCTTGAATATCAAAGCTTACTGCTAATATATTTTTAATTCAAAATAAACTGAGGGAGGATAACTATTTGTGCTGGCTACAGTGGGAGTTGTTCGAAGATAAAACTGCCGTGGGCTCGGCTACTGACCTTTGCAACTGTCTGACCTAGGATTAAAACCTGTTGGGTGTTTAAGGTCTACCTTTGAAACTGATGTGTTCAAACAGTTCTGGGAAAGATATTACAATCCGTTGCCTAAACCTTTAATGATGCTTATTGTTATAACAGGTCTGGGAACAGCTGTTGAAAAGCAGTAAACATCTAATGTAAGAAAATTAAGTATAATCACCCTTGCATATGCTATGTCTTCCATGGAGCCCCAACCCCCCCAATGAAACAAAGTGATGATCTCTCTGTCCTACTTCGCAGGGCCGGCGCAGGCTAAAATTTCCAAAAACTGGGGTAAACTCTAAATCATTATTTAGAAGTTAAGAGAACTGGAAAGTTTTCAACCAAACCATCAATAGTAGCATAGTTTATTCGAAACAGGGAGGGGTTTTTGTGCAACCATTACACTTTTTTTTATATACAAAACCTTTCATTTTTACCAGTTACTCTTTTTACATTGCATGCACACATTATAGGAAAAAGAGTCCAGCAGCACCTTAAAAACTAGCACAGCTACTCATCTTGTACATCCTCACTGCAGGCAACTTTGTGTGCAGCACAGCAGACCCAGCAGCAGCAGGCCCGCTGCAGAACAGTTCTACCCTCTCCCATTTTAAAGACAAGCCCCCGCCCAAGCATAGCATGTTCATAGGCACATTTAAATGTCGCTGCATACTCCCTATCCGACAGAGGGCACCCCCAAAAATAAAAATTGGGGTACCCCCGATCACTCCTAAAAGGTGCCTAGAGGTCCATCTCCCTGAGACGTGTCACCCCAAAACTAAATAAAGTGTTGGTCGGGCTGGCCTACCTTGCAGGGCTGGCGTGGGGAAAAATGCCAAAACAGCTCCTGCTGTCCCCAAAATTTCCAAAAACACCCTCTAGCTCGCCCAAACTGCTCCTGCTGCCCAGGGGCTTCTCAGGGAGGCCAGGGGCGGTCTAGAGCACTAGTTTGCACTACAGGCTGGCATTTTTGTGTGCAGATTTTCAGAGCGGTAAACCTTTAATCTTGACTTTGGATTCTGTGTCCACCTTACTCACCATTCTTTTCCCACTGGTGTCTTTATTCTGCAGCTACAATCAAAACAACACGCTTCTCCGATCCATGGGGGTCGCGAAGAGTCGGACTCGACTGTGCGACTGAACAACCACCACCCCCTAGTAAAGGGGAAATGGTGATCTGGGTAGTTGTGCATTTGTTCTCTAGACAAGCTCACTTTATCCCGTGTAAACATCTACCCACAAAGCTAAAGCACTGGCTAAACTGTTCATGCATCACACTGTCAGATTACATTCAGTGCCCAGTAAAATAATCTCCAACTTGGGAGCCCAGTTTGTTGCCAAATACCGACTCACCTTTCTTAGAAGCCATCCACAGCACGGTAGTAAACGTTTGCCAAGTGAAGTGCATCAGGCCATTCCCCCCCCATAAAACCTCATCAAACTCCTAAGATCCCAGGAGAAACTCTGGAGAGCCAGCTTAGTGTAGTGGTTAAGAGTGGCAGACGACTCTAATCTGGAGAACTGGGTTTGATTCCCACTGCTCCTCCACATAAAATGACCAGGGGCGGCTAGGGGTCTCCAGCAGCTGCAACGTCCCCGGGGGTTTTCCGGGTCGTCTTTTCCCCATAAGACACATTTGGCATGACCGTACGTATTGAGATATGTCTGCATGCATGTGGGGCCACCAGAACTGGCATTGCAAGAGGTGCAAAGTCTTTAAATAACCGAAATGTCCAGCCGGTTTGGATTCATGCCTGAAATGCAATACTTCCCCCCGCAAGGCCTGCAGCACAAAAAGCTTGTCTCCCTTATACCAACATCAAGTTCAGCTTTGTCCTCTTCCGTAAGGGCTCCTTTAAATTTGGTCAACCACGGCTCTTTCTCTCCCCGCCCAGCTGTGAGGGCATGAACATAGAGTCTACCACCTCCTCCCATTGACTAGCATGCTGGGGGAGGCGTGCCAATGTGTCGGCAAGGAAGTTTGATTTCCCGGGGTGCTGCAGGGTGAATTGAAACTTAGAGAAAAACTCCGCCCACCTGAGCTGCTTAGCATTCAGGTTGCAGGGGGTTTGCAGCGCCTCTAGGTTTTTATGATCAGACCTCAAAAGGCACCCTCACCCCCTCCAACCAATGTCGCCAGGTGGTAAGGGCCAACTCAATGGCCACCGTTTCCTTGTCCCACACAGCCCAATTACGTTCAGTGGCACTGAATTTTTTCAAGACGTACACCAGGGGGTGGAGTTTACCATCCTCCCCTTTTTCGAAAACCCCCCCCCCCCCCCGGCTACCTCCAAGGCATTGACCTGCCTGAACCACTAATCTTTTATTTTCACCAGGAGGGTGTTCAGAGGTGAATAGTTCTTTTAATTTATCAAAAGCTTGTTGGCACTCCGAGGTCCAGGATATCTTAGCCCCTGGTTTAGTACTATCTTGGCCCGGGTTTAGTACTATCCTGGTCTTTAGCAAGTCTGCTTTTCCTTCTTTCCAGTAACAGAGGGGAACCCATGCCTTTTGGGGAAGGGGCATGCTTGCAAGCCCTGGTTGCTTTGCTCTGGGGGCTTGCGGGGGGGCTGTCTGGCTGGGTGAGGTGGGGGGGGGCCTCAGGGAACCATCTGCCTCAGGGGGGAGGGGGGACACCTCACACAGTCATTTCTGCACTAAACAATGTTTGCACAATGTACAAAAATCCCACAGGATTGCCAATTCTCTGTTTCAAAAAATACAAGTTTGCAGTAAGCATACACACAAACTGACAGCCATTTCTCTTTTAGGCTCACCCACCCTCCCGCTGTACAAAACAACGGCAGCCATTTTCGCCAGCCTCCTTCCCAGCAATCCCTCCGCACAACCCTAACTCCTCCTCCTTCTCTATTCAATGGCGGCTCAGCAAATAGGGGGGAAACTGGAGGAGGTTGGGACTTCGGGGGGGGGGATGGTGGGACTTCCGGCTACAGAGTCGGGGAAGAACACCTGTTGTCTGGGGCAGAACTCCATGGCAACTTTCCCTCAGTATGAATATATATACACACACACACATACACAAAAGCCACATCCCTCAGTGTGTATATACACACACACACAAAAGCCACATCCCAAGACAGACAATATGCATTTTTCCCCCCACAGGGGCTGAAGGCAGTTTGAAAAAGTGATTGCTGTACATTTGTGTACACTCATCCCGCCGTAGCTTTTGATAGTCACTTCTGTACACACCCCTTTCTACAGGAGCTTGATGTGGCCATTTCTGCTCTGCTTCTTCCTCGGGCCTTTCCTCCTGACCGATCTGTCTCCAGTTTTTGTGCTGATGTCTCCTCTTTTCCTTCATCCACAAACCCCATGCTGCATACAGCTTAAAAGAAAACATTTAGGCATCTAGCATATTCATCTGATTAAATATTAACTTGGTGACCTCCTTTTTAAAAACGCCAATCTGTTGGATTATTTATTTTAGACATGTACAAACCCACACACAAAACTGCCTTATATTGAATCAGACCATTGGTCAATCAAGGTCAGTCTTGTCTTACTTAGACTGGCAGCGGCTCTCCAGGGCCTCGGGTCAAGGCCTTTCACATCACCTACTGCCAGATCCTTGAACTGAAGATGCCGGGGACTGAACCTGGGACTTTTTGCATGCCATGCAGTGGCTCTTCCACTGAGCCACAGCGCCTCTCTGACAACTGAGATCCAGACTTGAAATATTGCTGTGGTGGCGGTGGGGAGCTGGCTGACAAAGAAGGGAAAATAGTAGCAATTGCTCGGAAATCATTATGGCATATTTCATAATAAAAACATATAACAAGAGGAATTCACCCCCATCAACAGCACTTCTAGGAACAAATCTAGTTCCCCTGGGGCAGAGGACGACAGCTTTACCTCCAAGAATAGACACCCACTGAATTGTCCAGGGCTAACAGATTTGCCATCACTGCAGAGGGGTCAGGAGCTGGGCTGCCCACCCAAATATTAGCACTTTACTCTGAATGCCACCAAAACAGCTTGCTGAATAAGGAGCCACAGATGCATAGAGTCTGTTAGCGGCACCCCTCGAGATTCAGTGAAGCAGTCTGTCTCAGACAGCAGATTGCTAGGGAACCACAAAGGGTTTCACATCACATCTTACTGTCACAGTCATTTTTGGGCTTCTTCTGATTCAGGACTCAGGCGGTCCTTGCTTTTGGTATCTGGATACGACTTATTCTTGCCTACAAAGGAAGACGGGGATGAAGTTAGCACTGTGATTCGCAACCGCCCCCCCCCCCCCCCCCCCCCCATTTTCCAGCCTGTGTGACCGGAGCCATAGTTAGGCAGGCAGCCTGGTTTCATTCTTGCCCCTCCTCCAGCTTTGCTGCCCACATTACCATCACCACCCCAAAACCACAATCCCAACCTCTTGCAGAAATACCGACTCACCTTTCTTAAAAGCCATCCACAGCATGATTCCACCTGCGACGGAAAGCAGCATCCCGAGGACGAACACTATCCAAGGCCAAACAGCAACGGTCCCTACAGCAGAAGCTGGAGACGTAGGGACAGGTGTGGGTGAGCATGAACAAGGTGTCCCTTCTGTCCCTGAACTCTGGGGGTGCTGGGGTGTAGGGCAAGTTACTCCTTCACCTTCACCTTTCGGTTGCCAATGGGCTGTCATCTCCAGCGGCTTGTCCCAGGCTTTGTGTTGCACCTGGCAGACGTAGCTGACTCCACGGTCCATCTCTTTGGGCAGGATTATGCTCTGCATGCCGAATGTCCCATTGGGCAGTATCTGGGGTTTAGATTCTACCTGCTGTTGAGGCACCCCATTTCGCAGCCAATGAACGCGAACATCTTGGGGGTAGAAGCCACTCACCAGGCACTCCAGCACCTCAAGGGTGTTACTCAGCACCACTGTGGAAACCTGAAGGCTTGGGAGAGCTGTCAGAAGAGAACACACATTCTAGACCCTAGGTAATCAACTACAGTGAGATGTAAAAAGCCTACAAAAGTTCCTTGAAAATCTAATGACAGCAACCAGAAGAATACTTAGACTGAATCTGCACAAGCACATCAAGTGCATTTCACCCCTTCTACCACTGATGGGGCACGCATGTGAGTTTTAAATTCACTTATACCTGGTTTTGGAACTGACAAATAGCCATGCAGAAAAGGTGATTGCTTTACGATGCATGTGTGATTTCGGCCATAATAGCAGGCCATATCGGCATAGTAACTCTTGAACCCAGAGTTCAAGAACACCATAAAGAACAGGCATACAGTCTTTATTGGCACACTGTAAGGAAGAGACCGCTTGTATGTAAAACAGCAACACTGAAGAACTGAACGAGGGCAGGAGGGGGAAGATCGACCTTGCAAATCATTGCGGGAACTGCCCGGTTTTTAGCTTCGCAAGATCTGCACAGCTGAGATATCTTAATTAACAGCTGGATAGAGGGGCAGCATCTTAACAGGTCCGAGGATAAAAGCCAAAAAGGTGTATGTGTGTGGGGGAGGAAGCGTGCGCTTTTGGGTCAGGGAGAGCGACCAAAGATGCATTCATCATTTTTAACAAGGTGAACACCTGCATTGTAAGGCTGAAACACAGCCAGGTAGCCTCTTGTTTGCCAAAGGGTTGATAAATGACTGTTCAAACAAAGAGATTTAAACTGAGCATTGCAAATGATGTCAACAATGATGTAAAGTTGGGAGGAGCAAGAAAAGGATATAGGCAACATCCCTGCTGTTACTCACTGGACATCTGAGCTGAATTTTGGGCTGTAAGATGTCCCTTATTTGAATAAAACTTTTTTTCTACCCTTTACTGCCTGGAATTGTCTGTCTCACTGTGCGGTTTATTGGCTAGCCACACAAGTCAAAGAACCTTTTTTTATTATATTATGGCCCTGAACCAGATCCAGTTAAAAAACAAACACTATTCAGATATTCAAATATACAGATTAAAAACTCTGATTAAAATACAGGAACAGAAGATTTTGCAATAAGTAAACGGATTTATATTATATTAAAAGGAGAAAAGTCAAAGAACCTTAGCACCCTCAGAGCATTGCCTTCACTACAATGGGCCCTAATCACTGGAGTCTTTTGGACCTTGGTGTAGCATGTTATTCCCCTATGAATGGGAGCAATTCACGGTCTCTAAGGGCATGCTGCGGTGTATGGAGCTGCGGTGGCTCAAGTGGTTAAGACGCTGAACTGCATAGTCATGCCGGCCACATGACCACGGAAACGTCTTCGGACAGGGCTGGCTCTTCGGCTTTGAAACGGAGATGAGCACCGCAACCCTAGAGTCGGATTCGACTGGATTTCAAGCAAGGGAACCTTTACCTTTACTAAGGGCAAAACTACATGTTATATCAGGACTCCTGAGTAGCCACAGTGGTGGTGGTGTTTTGGATTGGGGATACAGTCCTGAGGAAGGAGGTAAACCTCTTTCCCACGTGCCGTTTCCCCAATCAAAACTGCCCTCCTCCCTCCCAAGCCACTATTAGATCCAGTAGGGGAAAAGACACATTATGCTCCTTTTGCCTGTCCCCCCCCCCTACTAAGCTAGTGTTTTAAATTTTATTCGGGGCATTTTAGCCCATCTTTCTCCAATGACACTCAAGATGTGTTGCAATGATTTATCAGCTAGTCTGCCCCCAAGATAAATTTCAGCTTGTCTATGGGTTTCTTCAGGGAAGACACCATAGCCTTGTTCTGCCTATATGTTATGTCCATCTTTTCTTAGGAAAGAGCCAATGTGTGTTCTCTATACAAATGAAACCAGGAAGCCATACCTGGATAAATATGGGGTTTGTATCACACATGCAGCCATACATGCGTTCACTGTAACATGAGAATTACTCAATGCACAAAGTCAAGTGTACACCATTACATGGATTGTACGTGCACTCACTGCAACTTATGAACAGAGCTTTATTGCTGGCATTTAAGTGGTGATCTTGACACTGGCTCACCTTGCCCAGATCTTGTAAGGACAAAAGGTGAGGAGTGCTTAGGAAGAGTGACATTACATCACCACTTGGTTTTAAACACTCCACAGCCTTCTAAATTCCTGTGTGTGCTAAGAGAGGCATCAGGGGAGGAATCACAGAATCATAAAGTTGGAAGGGACTTCCAGGGTCATCTAGTCCAACCTCCTGCACAATGCAGGAAATTCACAAATACCTCCCCCTCCACACCCACAGTGACCATTGTTCCACACCCAGAACATGACAAAAAAAACCCTTCAGGATCCCTGGCCAAACCGGCCTGGAGAAAAATCGCTTCCTGACCCCAAAGTAGCGATCAGCATTATCCTGGGCATGTAAGAAGGGCCACAAGAACTAAGCACTGAGGCAACCCTTCCTGCCCTCCCAATCATGATCTGCCTAAGTTCACACAATCCACATTGCTGTCAGATGGCCATCTAGCCTCTTTTTGAAAACCTCCAGAGGAGGAGAGCCCACCACCTCCTGGGGAAGCCTGTTCCACTGAGGAACCGCTCGAACTGTCAGGAAGTTCTTCCTAATGTTTAGCTGAAAACTCTTCTGATTTAATTTCATCCCATTGGTTTTGGTCTGACCTTCCAGGGCAACAGAAAACAACTCCGTACCATCCTCTATATGACAGCCCTTCAAGTACTTGGAGGTGGTTGTCATATCTCTCAGCTGGCTCCTCTCTAGGCTAAACATACCCAGCTCCTTCAAGCTTCCCTCATAGGACATGGTCTCCAGACCCCTCACCACCTTTGTTGCTCTCCTCTGGACATGTTCCAGCTTGTCTATATCCTTCTTAAATTGTGTTGGCCCAAAATGAACATAATACAAAACTGAACACAAGGAATGGGAGGATGGGATCCTCTGAACTGCGGGGCACATCCTGCGGAGAAGCCATACCACTGACTTGAGACATTACAGGACCAGGAGGACCTGGTGATCTTCCCACTCTGCAAGAAGATGTCAGGGTGACCCTGCTACAAGGCAGGACTGAGGATTTTCCTTCTTATGGGGTGGGGCAGCCTAGCTGGGAAGAGCAAAGGTGTGGGCTAGGGTGGTACTCCCATGTTTTGAGGCATAGGTTCTAACATGGATAAGCAGCTGGCGTCAAGGCTCCTGGTTTTTGGAGAGATTAGAGGAGTAATTAGTTAGTACGGAGATGGGGGAGGGCAAGTGCCAGGACCCCTGGGCTCCTCTGGAAAGGCTCTCCCTTACCTTGCAATTGCAGCTGGAAGTTTTCTTTGAGTGGGCCTTCGAGCGACTGGTGTCTGACCTGGCAGGAGAAGTTGGCATTTGCATCAGCAACGTCCGGTGTGAGTTCCAAGATGCTCCTGGCTTGGTACAGGCCACTCTGACTGTCCTGGTGAACCGATGTTTGGGGGCCTTTCACCACCGCACCATCTTTCAGCCACTCCACAGAGACATTCCCAGGGTAAAAAGCAGACACCGTACACGTGACAGCACCCTCACGGGCCAGCTGCAGCTTTGTGGGTCCGACTGCTACGTGAGGCTCAGCTGAAGGCAGAGAGGAAGGTTAGGAGGGGGGCTCATCCTCCAGAGGCCCACCTGAAGCCCCCCCCCAGCCCCAGAGCCCTTCCCATTCTCTCCCGAGTAGCAATGGACAAAGATGCTCTTTATGGATTTTCACTGCTAGAGTCCCCTTTTCTTTGGGTGGGGGTTTGCAAAAGTTCTTAAGCCATTATATGTGATGCATATGCAAATTATGCAGAAAAATAACATTAACATGCATAAATGTAATGGGAAACAGTGGGGAACCATCACTACAGACAATGCACCAAATGCGTCAAAATAAAGTAGTCAAAATAAAATAGTCATTTGCAGGGCTCCCTCTAAGCTGAGTTAGTGTCAGCCAGCTCTCAGTTTTTAGCCTCCGGTTCACACATTTTTGCCTTAGCTCAGGAAGGGTGGCTCCAGAGCAAACTCATCTATGCAGTAGCCAAATCGCTCACAACTTTAATGCCAGTATCTCGCAAAGTAGAGTTTTTGCTCACAAGACTCCACAACTTAGAGGAAGCATTAGATGGGGCTGCACTGAAGGACTGGGGCTAAGCCGTTCAGTAACATCTCTAGTCTGGATCCATCTCTGCAGCTTAGTTTGGAGGTGGGCAGGATGGTTCATCAATCAATCAATCAGTCCTTTATTGGCATATAAAACAAATAAGATGGAATACAGAATATAGCTATTTCCCTGTGAGGTCCTTTGGCCTCCCCAGTTCTAGTTCTCTCTCTCAAGGGATATCCAAAGGGGCCTCTTCTTTCAACTCAGCTTCAGCTACGGAGAACCATGAGAACAAGCGTATTGTGGAGTATGGGCATCTCATCTCTACCCTAAGCTTGCAAGGAAGCTCTGAGCAACCTGTTTTGGGGATCTTGCACAGCAATTCGGGGACCTTACAAAATTGGTGAAAATCATTAAATATGAAGGTCATGACCCCTCAAGTAAAGTGCTCTAGGCCCGGGCATGCATAACATATGGAATATATGTTTAATGGCAATAAAAGGCTCTGGACATTAGAAATGGCAATCATAAACAATGCCGAGAACAGGAGTTTTTTTAACCTGTTGGAACTGAGCATGCCTTGAGCATGCCTTGGAAGTACCATGGCTCAACAATAGAGCATATGCTCCATGCACAGAAGGTCTCCATCCTTCATATCAGTATCTCCATTTAAAGGCTCCCAGGGCCAATCCATGCGTTATTTATTTATTTATTTATTTATTTCAATTTCTATCCCGCCCTCCCCACGCGCAGGCTCCCGTTCTCCCGTTCCCCCCGGGTCTTGTGGATTGGGTGTGCATCTTTTTTCTGGGGGAACTCGCCAGAAAAGAGTTCTGGAACCTCTTCAGTATACAGATTGATAACTGCACTTAAGAAAGCAGTGGTTCGCCCTCTCTTGAAAAAGCCATAATTGGACCCAGCCGAATTGGCTAATTATCGGCCAGTTTCTAACTTGGCCTACTTGGGCAAGCTTATAGAAAGGGCTGTGGCAATACAGTTACAGGGCTTTTTGGATGATACTTCCTTCTTAGATCCCTTTCAGTCTGACTTTCGCCCGGGCCACAAGATGGAGACAGCACTAGTCGCCCTCACGGATGACCTTCAGAGGCATCTGGATCGGGGCGGATCAGCAGTGTTGCTGCTGTTAGACCTGTTGGCAGTGTTTGACATGGTCGACCATCAGCTACTGATCCACCACCTCGCCAACATCGGGGCTCATGGACTGGCCTTGCAGTGGCTTGCTTCCTTCCTCCAAGGTCGTGGACAAAGGGTGGCACTGGGGGGACCAACTGTTCCAGAGACACCCACTGGACTGGACTGTGGAGTGCCTCAAGGGGCAGTGTTATCCCTGATGCTTTTCAACATCTACACGCGCCCCCTTGCCCAGAGGCATGGCCTGGGATGTCACCAGTATGCAGATGACACCCAGTTCTATCTGTAGTTGGGCAGTCAGTGCAACTCCAAACCAAAGACCTAGACTGGGTGTTACAAGCCGTGCCTGGTTAGCTCAGACTGAGCTGGCTGAAACTGAATCCGATGAAGACGGAGGTCCTGTGCCTGAGCCGGGGCAGTCCAAGGATAGGGATCCCGCTCGGTGTCTGTTGTGGGGAGGGGAAGGGAAAGGAGTTTGTAAGCCGCTCTGAGACTCCTTTGGGTAGTGACGGGCGGGGTATCCAATCCAATCCAATCTCTTCTCTTCTTCTCTTCTTCTTCAATAGCATACCGAATTCGCTTCAAGGTGCTGGTACTTACCTTTAAAGTCCTACATAGGTAACTTATTGATATTGAGATGCAAGAACTTAGAAGTCTTGCCTCTGGTAGATGTTCCCCTTTGTGGTGAGGGATGTCCACTAATGGTGTTTTGGCTGAGTACTTCTCCAGCTTGACTATTTCTGAGCATCGAAGGGCATTTATGTTAGCTTGTTTTAATATTCTTCCCTCTGCGGTACTGTACGGGAGGTTTTAAAAAATGCCATACTCCTCTAGACTTTGTTCTTGCAGTCTGGGGGAGATAGAAAGTACTGAACATGTTCTCCTGCACTGTATATTTTACTGTGATATTCATGTCATATATCTAGAATCTCTGCTACAAATTTGCAAGGGTCAATCTGATGTTTGCAAGACGGTTTTTTTACTATCTTCCCATAACTCTGAGATCACTGATTTGGTGGCTAAATTTCTATGTTGTGC
>NW_015175426.1:97185-102191 GCF_001447785.1 Gekko japonicus
CCAGTAGAAATCAGGGCCCTGCGGGACCTCTTACAGTTCCACAGGGCCTGTAAAATGGAGCTCTTCCACCAGGCCTTTGGAGCCGCCACCACCGTAAATACTGTCAATAGTTAACAGCAGTAGGATAGAGAGCCATGTGTCCCTGGAATTCTAACGACTGGTGCCAATCGCTTTAATGACATCTGAAGGAGACCCGAGGGCCGATCATCTGGAGAGAGAATTGAGTACGGCAGCCATCACTGAAGCAACATCAGCCAAGGACAACAATACTAGCACTTATTATGTCATCAGTTGGTTGTAGTATCGTTTTAAGTGTTTTAAGTGTTTTTGCTGTAATTTATGTGCTGTCTTATGTAAGTTGCCCTGAGCCAGCCTCGGCTGGGAGGGCGGGGTAGAAATCAGGCAAAATAAATGAATAAATAAATATCCCTCTTGAGAGTTCTGCCCACCCCACCCCCAAAGCCCTGCATATACCAATAAGCTACACATCAGCTTCTCCAGCAAGGCAAATGGTGGCTCCCTGGGACAGTTTTAGGTTGCAAAAACGGCACAGGATGGAAGGCTGAAGCCCCCCTCCCTCGATGGTCTAAACCTGAATCAGGCCTGAGCACAGCTGGGAAATAAGTTCCAACTCCTGGGCCACACCTTCTGTGACCAGCCATGCAGGGGAACACGAGGCCTCCATAACACATGAATTAGCCTTGAGGGTCCAGACGTTGGGAGGCCTCCTTCTTTGCCAGAGACTCTGGGCAGCTGCTGCCATTTAGAATAGGAAAACTGACTGATCCTGGGTCCGACTTGATATGTATTTACCATATTCCCTAACACTGGACGAGGTGGGCTACTCTGGAGAAAGGAGGGCCCTTAGTTATCATCAGGGGTCGTTTGGTAGAAAAAGAAGTGCAGGAGCTCATTAGCGTAACTCATTAGCATAACTTATTTGCATAGCAGGAAATGACCCCTGGTTATCATGCTTGTTTTTAATCCTGCACGACTTCAGAGGAACCTAGGGCAGCAGTCAGCCTTCTGTACCTGTACAGCTGCCACGGGGAAGTCAGGCCACCATTACCTCCTTGGAATTAATTCTCTGGACAGTGGAAGCCGGTGGGGCAGAACCTCTCCCAAACATCTGTCTGGGGAGGTGCGCCTCCTATGGGAGAAAGTGCTCCGTAGAGAACACTGGACCTCACCTATTTCCCTCCACTTACCTTCCAACTTCAGCTCAAAGCTCCCCTCGTCTTTATCAGGCGTGAAAATAACGAGACATGTATAAAGCCCAGCGTCCGCATCCTGTAACTGTGGGAGCAGCAGGGAAGCATCACCCACTCTCAGCCGCTCCTCTGACATCTCTGCCCCTGGCCTCGACGGCTTGAATCCGCCTAAATACTGAGCAATGGTCTCTGTGCCTCTTTTCCATGTGACAGCCAGATTACCCAGGTTTATGGACCTCGAAGGGTCTGAGAAGTTACAAGGCAGCCGTGGAGTGGAGAACGGCAAGGCACGGATTGGCGAGGAGGGCACGGACACCCTCAGGACCGCCCCTGAAAAAGACAGAGAAGATTTACCAGGAAGGGAGCGGGAGACGCAAACAGCCAAGGAGCAAGGTATGCCAGGTGGACCGGTAGGGCTGCAGGGACCCCTTGGCTCAGACCCATCCAGTAGTGGTGACGACTGGCTCACTGGCTCCTCCTGCACAGGCGGAAGTGACGGCCCTGCTGGCTGGGTTCACGGCCAGCAGCCCATGTGGCTCGGTTGGGCTTGGTCCTGGCCAGAAGCCCAACAACATCTCTCCTGAGAAATTAAAGGCCAAATCCACTTCTGGGGGTTATAGCTACAAAGACAAGGTGGAGGAGGAGGAAGAAGAAGATTTATACCCCGCCCTTCACAGCCCTGCTGGCCAGTAGCCCATGAGGCTCGGTTGGGCTTGGTCCTGGGCAGAAGCCCAACAACATCTCTCCCGAGAAATTAAAGGGCAAATCCACTTCTGGGGATTAGAGCTACAAAGACAAGGTGGAGGAGGAAGAAGATTTATACCCCGCCCTTCACTCAGAGTGGCTTACAAACCCTGTCCTCCCATTTAAACTTCATTTATTTACTTAATTTATGCTCCATCTGTGTGTGTCCCCCCCCAGGGGGGGGAGGCAGCTTCATAGTTCTTTTCTCCTCTCCTCCATTTTGTCCTCACAGCAACCCAGTGAGGTAGGTTAGGCTGAGTGTGCAATACTGGCTCAATGTCGCCCAGCAAGCACCCATGGCAGAGCGGCGTTTGGAACTGGAGTTTTCCAGCTCCTAGTCTAACACTCTTAACCCCAACATCACACAGGCTACTATTTCTGACGAAGGGAGCGTTGACTCTTGAAGCTTGTACAGCTCCAAAATCATGTTGGTCTGGTCTCTAAGGTGCAATACTATTTCCTGGGTTCCTTGGAAATGCCAGGATAGTTAAATGGGTATAAACCTGGGTGTAGATTTGCCCTTGAACTTCTGTGTCGTCAAGCTGCAGAAATTCACCAGCTTCTTCTGAACTGTCCACAGGCTTCGTTTTAGCCCAAGAACTGATCTGGGCTGCCGGGAACATTCAAAGTGCCACTGGGCATGTGCAGAATACATTTCTCTCACCTCAGATAATACTAGCTCATGATTCTAGGCCCAATCTAAATATGTGAGTAGGATATCCCATCATTCTTTAGAGCTATGACTGTGTGGGTGGTGGGAAATGCTGTGAAGCCACAGCTGACGTATGGCGACCCTGTCAGGTTTTCAAGGCAAGAGAGATCCCGAGGTGGTCTGCCCTTGCCTGCCTCCGCATTGTGACCCTGCTGTTCCTTGGAGGTCTGCCATCCATTTGCTCGCCAGGGTAGACCCTACTTAGCTTCCAAGATCTGATGAGATTGGGCTAGCTTGGCCTACACAGGTCTAGGCATGGCTGTGCAGGGAATTTGAGTTAGGGTCATGATATTGTGGGAGGTTCTTTTAATCCCTTCCCTGGCCTGTTTTCTTATGCCCCTCTCTTCTCCCCCCGTATGCCCACGGGGGTAAACAGAGAGATGCATGAGCAGCAGGAGCTGAGCATGCACATGGAGGTATTCTCCATGCTTTTGCCCCTTTGCTATCCCATCAAACCTGAAGGGTTTTTTGCTAGCTTTTTTTTTTTAATAATAGTAGTAGGGTTCACAAGTACTTACCACGATCCGGCGGGGGAAACGTGCTCCCCAGCCAGACCATTCCTCCCTGTAACGCACCATGCCATCGCCAGGAAGTGATGCTGGGCGACGCTCTGGCAATGGGGCTGAAAACTCGACGGCATGGTGCGGCGCGTCTGTTGTCCCCGGGTGAATGATCCTGCGAAGACATCTGTGTCCCCCGCGGAATCACGGTAAGTACTTGGGAAGCCTGGATAGAGGCTACAGTGATAAAGCAACTTGCTGAGTTTTTGAAAAGCCAACAAAAAGCCCTCCACTGGAATGGGGGGACTGATAAGAAGGGAAAGGACAGGTGTAGGAGGATAGCGAGATAAAGTAGTAATGCTGTGATGTGAGCAGGGAGGTGAACTGTAGGCATTGCCATAATGGAGAAACCCACAATTTGATTGTAGACATGATTGTAGGCAGCCCCATGACTCCCTGGCCCCTCCCCACAAAATGGCTGAAAGGTATGGTGTTTATAATACCCTAAAAAGCAGGAGTCAGTCCCCAACTTTTTGAGCGTGCAGCTGGCTGCCTTTGCAATTCTGACACAGCATGGTGGGCGCAGCCACAAATGGCTACTACAAAATGGCAGAGCATATGACAAAATGGCTGTTGCAGCTCACTTTCCAGGGCTTTTTTTTCTGGGGGAATGCACCAGAACGGAGCTCAGAACCTCTTTGGCAAAATGCTTTTAAAAATGTTTAAATGTTCGGGAGTTTTCAGTATACAAATAGAAAACTTAATTTCCCTCTTGAGAGTTCCAGACAGACAGACAGACAGACAGAAAGCCCTGAGTCACACAATGAAGATCCTTGTGAAGCAACATTTTAAAAAACCTGTAAAGGCAATCCAATCTCCAGTGGCCAATCAGAAGAGTTGCTAGGCAAAAGCCCTAACTGGCCCCACCCACTTTCTAAACACACCTGGTGGTTCCAGAAAAGGTGTTGGTTGGCAGGCACCCAGGTACCCGACAGGCACCATTTTGGGGATCTGTGCACTACAGTGTAGCTCAGTGATGATGCCAGTCACCTATTGGAGATTGTGCTTGTGTGCGGGCCAAAGCTGAGAGGATAGACTACAACAGCCTTGTAAAGTAGGCCCTCCATAGTAAAGTTGTAACGCGCTGTTCCTCTAATACTATGTAGCCACCTTCACCTACAGTAATCCGTTTAAATGGGCCTTTAAAATGCTCCAGTGGAAGACAAGTTACAGGCCTCCCTCTGACTCCCTCACTTTCTGTTCATGGCTCATTTTGTTACTGTTTCCAAGGGGGGAAACACCCTATACCAAGCACACCTCAGGCTGCAGCACAGGAAAATGATGCAGTTACTTCATTCACCCCTTCCCAACCCATCCACTGTGCTCCACTGAAGGCAGGCGCCTTGCTCTGTCTCCCATTCAGGCAGGATCAAATGAAGACTCCAGTGGGGGGGGGGGGTACCCATCAATCTTGATTAAAACGGCCCTTGACCGGCAGAGAATAAAAGAGGTTCATATACTCCAAATTTAAAAGACGATTAACAAATATAGTATTTAAAACATCACAATAATAAAATACTTAAAAATGTTTAAAAGTACAGTCTTAACACTTCGTAGTCCTTCTTTAGGGAGGAGCCGTCTGTTGTAGCAAAATAAAACAGAAGACCGCCCTCCGCCCCGGGCCCGGCCTTCATGAGGTCTATCAGTGACAGGCACAACCGGGGCGTGTTCCAGGCCCTCTATGACCTTCCGCTGAGATGAAGCACTGCAAGAGGTCCCCGGTGAGCAGCCGCGTTGGTTTGACGTAGCAGAACCAAGTCTGAGTCCAGCAGCTCCTTG
>NW_015175426.1:102315-115077 GCF_001447785.1 Gekko japonicus
CCCTACTCGATCCTGTTTCTGGAGGAGCAGCCCGCCTTGGTCCAAGTAGCCCGGGCGACAAGCCCCGTGCCCGCTCCCCTCTGGGTGGAAGGAAGGAAGGAGCCTCTACTCACAGGCAGAGTGCTGCAAGAGCAGCAGGGGCCAAGGGAAGGCGCGACGGTACCCCAGCATGGTCGCGGCGGCAGAGGCAGTGGGGCGCTTTCAGTTTCGATTCCTCTGGCAAACCCACTCCACGCTGCTCTCGGGAGATCCGGGAAGCCGCCGCCAGCAGGAGCAGACAGAGACCCGAGCGCAGCCGCGATGCAGAAGCCCGCTCACACGAGAACGCGGCGCTGCTGAGCTCTGTGGAAGGCAAACACTTGCACGCCTCTCCCGGCCCGACAGTCCCTTATTCCGTTGTCCTTTTTTGTTTGCTTTCCCCGGGCAGCCTTTTCGCTGCAGCGCGCACGGCTTTTGGAAAGCGCGATTGCTGCGCTGCTGCTGCTAACGCCCACAAGAAGTTTGTTATTTCCTCGCAGGAAGCCGCGGGGTGGGCGAGGCTGCCTGCTACGCTTCTCGGGTCTGAACTGCACCACCGTGCCCCGGGAGACCGACCGCCTGCTTGCATATGGACCTGGCTCCCGATCCAACAGATTGGGAAACGGTTGCCCGCTGGGGTGGACCGTCGTTGCCGGACAGCCAGGCGATCGAAGGGGCTTCAAGTTATTTCATTGTGTTGCCTAGTGTCAGAGTAGGATAAGGGAGAAGCAGATTCAAATCCCCACTCCTGCCATGGAAACTTGGTGGGTGACTTGGGGCCAGTCACATGCCTTGCAGCTTCTAGCCTGCCTCACAGGGTTGTTGTGAGGATACAACAGGGAAGTTATGTAAGATACTTCGGGTCCCCCTTGAGGGAAAAGGTGGGATATATATGAAGTAAAATATTGATTAAAAATAAAATAAAAACAGTGTCATAGATGGAACATGAAATTGAGCAAACTTCAGAGGACAGCGGAAGACAGGAAGGCCGGCGTGATCTGGTCCATGGGGTCGCGAAGAGTCGGACTCGACTGTGCAACTGAACAACAACGAAAAAATTGATACAATAGAAAGTAGCAGTAGAAAAGAGTCCAATAGCACCTTAAGGACTAACAAAATTTGTGGCAAGGCAGGAGCTTTCATGAGCCCATCCTTTCTTCACATACAGCTCTAATGTGAGTCCATCTATCCGTGTATCTTAGAGAGTGGAGTGATTTCAAATGGCAAATTAGGTTAGCAGGCAAATGACAATAGCAGGTGTGATTGGATTAGACATGATATGCAGCGGGGTAGTAGGCATGGAGAAATCAGCACTGATAATGAGACAGGAAGCCTAGGTCTCAATTCAGTCCAGGAGGATGCATTGTCTTGAGCTTCATTATCAGTTGCATTTCAGCAATCTCTTTTTGTAATCTCCCTTTTCAGTTCCTTTGTAAGAGAATTGCTACTACTAGGTCAGCAACTGAATATCCTGGAAGGTTACATTGTTCCCTGACTGGTTTTGGAGAGTTGTGGTTTCTGATGTCAGCATAGACTCATCCAGCAACTTTCGATAGCAGACTGGGAGATCTGAACCTGGGTCTCTCTAACCACTATGCCAAACCAGCTTTTTACATGCTGCAGTTCTGGAACTGTGTTTTGAACTGTGACTACCTCCTTTTAAAAAAATATATGTTTAATTAGAAGGACAAATACTTTCTTGGCTTTTAAATCAGTGGCAGACAGGCTGTTTGCAAAAAAATTGAATATACCATTGAGGCCCTTTGAGGACAGGCAGAGTATATGTTATAACATTTAAAAAATAAATATCCATCTGTGACAAATTGAATGGACCCAGCCACTTACTATGGTCTGTCATTGAGTACCACTTTTCCCTGCTGGAGCAAACAAATCTACAGCCAGACAGTATATAACTAAGAAATGAGAGATGGTATTTGGAAATAGTACCCCTTGCCCGAGACTTCCCTGGCATCTCAGCTATTTTGAGGCTGGCTGTGGTTAAGGATGAGAACCGAAGGCCCTTTGTCCATTCTCAGGGGCATTCTTCTTTATCACATGGCCAGGAAAAAAAGTAGACTAAGGTCCCATTCACACGGAGCATTTGCCATGCTAAAGATATGGATGATAGGCGGATTTTCCGGGCGTGATCACACCGCAACATCTGGGAAGCGTAGTGCACCTGTGGCTTCTTGCCGAAGATACGGAGTAAAAAACTAGTACATACGATGTGCTAATTTCCGGAAAACATGGCGCAAGGGCGGGCGTCTGATCGAGTTTCCACTGGAATCCCATGGCATCCGGTGCCCGCCCATGTCCCGTCGCAAACCGGATGTTGTTGTTTTTTAAAGTCTCCACAGGATGCGCACAAACGATCATGCGCATGCGCAAACTTCTGTGAGACAAAACTGTGGTGAGGGGGGAAAATCCCATTTGCCATGGAAGCAGCGCCTAGCGATTGCCAGTGTGATCGCACCACGCCTCTTCTTTGCCACGCTGCAGGATAGCCGTATGATCGGCACCTAACGGCATACCCACGGGACCTCCACGGGACATGTGATTGGGCTGCTGCGCGTTACCCCCCGCATTTTCTGGCCCATGTGACCGGGACCTAAGAGGGGCCACTGATCGCCTCTTGTCCAATTAACCCACAAAATATCAAAACTTCAGTGAGGAAACAGGTAAGCAACAGATGGTCCAAGAAGACACCAGAGTTAAATGGAGCATTTTTTAATTGTACAAGACATGTGAGCTTGCCAAAGCAGGCCACAGTGAGGGAAATAAAGTCAGGGAAGAAACCTGTTGTCTGGGGCAGAACTCCATGGCAACTTTCCCACAGTATGAATATATATACAAAAGCCACATTCCACAGAGAAATCCATCAACCGAGACAGACAATATGCATTTTTCCCCAGAGGGCTGAAGGCACTTTGAAAAAGAGATTGCTGTACATCTGCACACTCTTCAGATTTTCAGAGCAGTAAACCTTTAATCTTGACTTTGGATTCTGTGTCCACTTTACTCACCATTCTTTTTCCTCCAGTGTACTTATTCTGCAGCTACAATCAAAACAACACACTTTTCTTAATCGGGGTGGAGCGTCACTTGTGACGTGTGGGGGGTGGCGTTCAAAGTCTTTTTAAAAAAATGTATGCAATTGCCCTATTGCAGTTGCGCAGTAGCATCCAGCAAGCACGTCCATTAAAATCCTCACGGTTCAGGTTTTGCACATTCATTTTAGCGTTAGTTCACTGAATGAAAGGAAGGCAGGCAAAGGGAGGGAAACCCACTGTTGAAACAGGCCCTTGCCCAGCACTAGGAGATTCTCTGCTGTGTTATCAGCCACTGTGAAAAATGGTAATCACACGATCTCCTAATATGGGGGAACATGTTGAGTGTACAAAATGCATGGTAGAACCCACTGACTGATTCTCTAATTTGAACCTGCACAGTGGTTGTTACTTTGGCAGTTTTTTAAAGCCTGTCCTGTGCGCATTGCACTCTTCCTCCAAATGGATTGATCCCAAGCGATTCTTAAGTTCAGCGGTTCACAGAAGATCCATGTGGCTCAGCCGCCATTTTAAAGTTAGGCTTCTAGAGACTGCCAAAATGGTCCCCCGCAAACTTTGTTCACTAAAGCATTAAAGGGAAAAATGTTTTCAAAGGTTTAGGCTTCCCACCCCAGTGCCTCTCGCTCTTTTCATCTCATGTCAATTACATTCCACACTGACTATCCCCCATTTATTTTGTTTCCATGCAGCACTGAAATCCTTTTTTTCCCTTTTGCACTGGGGACGCTGCCAGTTGCCTTCTCTCCGATCCCCCTTTCAAGTCAATACCAACAAGAAACTAAACCTTGTGCAGCAGCTCCTTTTAAACTTTCCCCCAATGTTTTAATTTTTTTTTAAAATTCTGAAATCATATTGCTAGACTCATGTCACCAATGTTCCCTCTAAGCTGTGGAGTCCTGGTGAGCAAAAATTCTACTTTGTGAGTTACTGGCATCAAAGTTGTGAACAAGTGATTTGGCTACTGCATAAATTAGTTTGCTCTGGAGCCATCCATCCTGAGCTAAGACAAAAATGTGTGAGCCGGAGGCTAAAAAACTGTGAGCCAGCTCACACTAACTCAGCTTAGAGGGAACACTGCATGTCACTTGTAAAAAAAAAATTTTTTTTTAATTTAAAATGACAGGGGAAATTGAGCTTGTCCACCAATGAAGGGGGGAGGATGGCTGAAGGTGTAGAGTAGGCAGAATGACCTCGATGTGGGCGGGGAGTGACCGAGGGGCAGCAAAAGGACAGAGGGGAAATCTGAAGGAATCTGTATGCTTTTGAATTACCTTTGACTTAGAAGTGAAACAAGGGGTAAATCGGCACAAAAACACTTTCAGAAAACCCGGGGAAACAGCAACCAGAAAGTGAGTTGAACGCTGAAGGGGAAAGAATCAATGCAGAACAACAAAGAAAACCCAACGGACATGCATGGTGAAAGCGAGGGAAAACACCCGTGCATAACAGGCCCAAGGGAAGACAGGAACTGTAGACTGCTACCAGACTCTCAAGCTGGACCCTCTGCTTTGTCTTGTTGTAGACTAAGCACGACAGACCTCCTCAGAGATCAGTGCCAAAAGAAATGGAGAGATTTTGCCGCACAGAACCAAAGGCAGCTCCTGTGGAAGAGATAAGAAAATTATGAATTGGAAAAACAGGCTATTTGGGGGGGGGGAATCTTTGCTGCCCATCCTAAGGAGACTCAGGACTACAAGAATATTGCAGTTCTCTGCAAATCTGGAACTGGGGCACCAGCTGGACAGTATCAGTTTTAATTAATGTTTTAAAAGAAAAAATTAGGTCCCTGCCACACGGCAGTAAAAACACCAGCCCAAGTGCGGCTAATTAGAGCCGCACCAAAATAGAGACGCCGCAGCGGGATCCCACGGATCCCCTGAGCCGCGGCGCCGTTGCTCCCCGGCACGATCAGATGCCGGGGAGGAAGACGGTCGGGAGAGGGAGGCTGCCGAACTGTGCATGTCTGAGCATGTGCAGTTCGGCCAGGAGCCGGGGATGCGCCGGCGAAAGGACGCGCCGGCGATCCCATGGCCGGCCTTGATGCGGCCGTCCCAGAAGAACCACCTCGGTAGGTGGTTCATTTTTGCTCCGTGTTTTGGGCGGAAGGGCCGGATCGGGGATGGGTGCGCAACGCTTCCCAGATGTTGCGATGGGATCGCGCCCGTTTGCTCCGCCCCCGATCCATCCCTCTCCCGGCTCAAACCCTCTTGTATGACCGGGGCCTTAATTGTTTTTTAAAAAGAATACAAGTTTCTAATTATGTGTATGCAAAAAGAGCCTTGGGTGTATGGGTAATACCTAGTGGAATTCCCAGACACGTTGAATCCCAACAGCAATGCCCTTGCCAAAGTTTATTTATTTATTTATTGTTTATATTAATTTCCCGCCTTTCCAGGTATCTGGCTCAAGGGGGCTAACAGCATTAAAATGGCATAAACAACCAAGTTAAAACAATGAACTAATACCATACCCGTTAAAACAACACCAGTCCGAAAAAGTCTAGCATGGTGGCAAAAGTGCTGGAGGGTGCCCTAGACCTTCCTTCACCCCTACTCAGCCAGAATCAGGAAAACATGCCGCTTCAAACAGAAATTAGAAGGAGCGCAACATCAGACTGCCTGCAACGTCTCAGTCTTGTCTTCTCAGCACCCTTCCTTTGGGTTCGAGATCTGCGGCGCTATTCACTTACTGTCCCCTTGTGGATCCAGGGTACTTTCCTTCTGTAAACTGAAGGAGTTGGGGCTCTCCATGTTCTCGTAGGAATCAGCATCTGTGGGAGGCACTTGGTCAGAGATGGACCCAACCCTCCATCCCAACGCCTTAAGCATATTTTACAGGGAGTGTTGCCAATCTCCAGGGGGCAGCTGGAGCTCTCCTGAAATTACAGTTCATCTCCAGACTACAGAGGTCAGCTCCCCTGCAGGAAGTGGCCGTTTGAGAGCGTGGCATCACATCCCTGCAGAGTTCACGGGTCTGATGGGTAGGTTTCCGTGGTGTGCAAGCATCCCCTGTGGGATTTCGACCCAGAGAACTCTGGAGTGTTGGCACTCACCCTCCTCATTGCTTGTATGGAGACCTTTGCTGGGGGTGGGGCTCAGGGTTCCGTTCATCTCTTCATAGGACTGGGAACCTGAGGGGAAGCAGAAGCATCTCAGAGAGAGCTGGGTCAAGAGTTAACTTAGACTAAGCACTCTAGGGGAGAGGGTATCTGGTAGGGTTGCCACCTTCCAGGGGGTGGCTGGGGATCTCCTGCTATTACAAGTGATCTCCAGGCCACAGAGATCAGTTCCCCTGGAGAAAATGGCTGCTTTGGAGGGTGGACTCTATGGCATTGGACCCCACTCAGATCCCTGTCCTCCCCAAACCCTGCCTTCCTCTGGCTCCACCCCCGAAATCTCCAGGTGTTTCACAGTCTGGAGCTGGCAGCAACCCTAGTTCTCAAAAATGATGGTCATAGTCACAGAACAGATCGAAAAAAGAAGAAACGGTGAGGTAACTGTGCTAGAGAATATTTAAATAACAATCACAAAATTTATACAAAAATGTGTACAAAAAATCTACATATATAAATGCACAAGGCAGTTGAAAATGGTGTAATGACAATGATCTCCAGAATGTTCTATCATTTCGATACTATTCTTCTGCCGAATGTGGATGAAAGAAGCAACTCTTGGTCTGTTATTTCGACAGGTACGTATCAAAAAGTTCAATAATATTCACCAATGTATCATAACATAGTTGCAAGAGATTCTCTGAAAGAATGTTCCTAGGGCAAAGTGCTTGTATAATGCCCTAACCCTAGTTCTCAGCCAAAGGCAGGGCCTTTGCTGCACTCGGAATAAACGGGTAATTCCTAACAGACATCAAGGTGCGAAGCAATCTAGATGCCTACCGGACCGCTTTAGTGCTGTGGTTTGGATGCCTGACTTGGATCTGGTTATTTCTTGGCCGCCTCAAAACTTCCTTTCTGTCCCTGCTTTTCCCCAGCAGTTCCCCAGATCTTGTTTCAACCCTGTTTAGCTGCTGTTGTTTTCAACCTGCAGACTTGCGTATGCACTGGGTTGGATGCCACGTTGCGCTGGCAGAGGGAGAGCACAGAACTCCACGCCCCCCCTCCCCCCAAACCCGGAAAAATGTATTGCTCAGGAGCGGGGCGGGGGGATGATCCCCATACACTAACGGCCACGCAGGTTGGGCAGCTGCGGCGGGGAAGGGGAACCCAGCGAAACCGCTCCTTTGCTAGCTCTTCGGTGAGCGGGGCACTGCTGCCCACCATAGGCAGCCGCCCAAACGGGCAGGGCTTTTCGTACCCACCCCCGGGACTTGAAAGTGCTCCAGGGGGCGGGGACGGTGGGGGAAATCCCAGCCCACAGACCGCAAGCCGTTGGTCCCGGGCAGTTTTCTTTCTTTTCTTTTTTATTAATGTTTGTAGGAGGGTGGGTTTTTTTTAAAAAAAATGTTATGTGGTACACGATCTAGCACCTTCGCGAGTACCTGCTAGAGACACCCGCGCTACCTCTGCGTACATCTACAAAGAGGTTAATTTTTTTCCCCCCATTATCTGCTCGGAAGAACGTTTTTGACAAGATCCGCCTACAGTTCCCCCACTAGGCTTCGCCGGAGAATAAGCCAGCCTTGCAACTGGCCTGTGATCTCTTGCGGTCTTCGAGAAGCCCGCCCCCGAGTAGTTTGCGGCATCCAAAAAGCTGCCCAGCCCATAGAAACCAGCTGTTGCCCGGTGGGAAAGAGGGAAGCCGATCACTGACTTGTCGCTTTGACTGCAAGCGAATTCTATTGTTACAGCGCATGCACGCGCGCGCTCACAAAAAGCGAGAGGCGCCAGTGGAGTCACGTCGGGATCACGGTCGGAAAAACGAAAAGGGAAAGTGCAGAGTGAAAATGGCGGTGCGGCATCCCCGTTCCCAGCGTGGGCAAAGTCTAAGGTTGTTAGCGTCCAGGTGAGCTGCAGTTGACAGAGATCAGCTCGCCTGGAGAAAATGGCTCGCTTCGAAGGGTAGACTCTGTGTCATTGTACCATGTTGAGGCCCCTCCCGTCAAGGGTGTAGACTTTCCAATTTCCCGGGGGGGGCTGGGGCTGGGCCAGAGGCATTGCTTTGCTAGGAGCAAGGGTGGCTCCCGGGGGAGGCTGAGCAGCTTCCTGAAAATTTCGGCGGGGGCTGAAGCCCCGCCGCCCCCACGAAGATTACGCCTATGAGCACCGCAACCCTAGAGTCGGATTCAATGGACCCACCCCCAAAGTCTCCAGGTATTTTCCAACCCAGACCTGGCAACCCCAGCTAAATCAGGAGCTGCACTGGAAGGGAAAAGACAGTTGAGGCCTGCCATCTGGAAGGCGTCCAATCTGATATTCTCCCTGATAGGCTAGCTTTCTAGGGGCACTGTTTTTGTTTTAATGGAGGGAAGGGAGCATTTGGTCACGGGATCCCCACACCTGTGTTCTGAAGCACTGGGGACCTGGGACCAATGTTCCCTCTAAGCTGTGGAGTCTTGTGAGCAAACATTCTACTTTGTGAGCGATTTGGCTGCTGCATACATTAGTTTGCTCTGGAGCCCTCCTTCCTGAGCCAAGGCAAAAATGTGTGAGCCAGGGGCTAAAAAACAGTGAGCTAGCTCACACTAATTCAGCTTAGCGGGAGCCCTGAATGGGACCAATAATCCCTCTAAGCTACAGAGTCTTGTGAGCAAAAATTCTACCTTGTGAGCTACTGGCGTTAAAGTTGTGAGCGAGCGATTTGGCTACTGCATAAATTAGCTAGCTCTGGAGCCATCCTTCCTGAGCTAAGATGAAAACGTGTGAGCCGGAGGCTAGAGGGAACACTGCCTGGGACAGTTTAAGCACATGCCCAGTTACTTATTTACACCACAACTGATTCTGTGGCGGCTCTGACAGCTACAGCATTGACTGGCTGGCTCTAGATCAGAAATTCCACATAACTGGAGTAGGGTGTGTGTGTGTGTGTGAAGAGATTGGATTTATACCCCACCCTTTGCTACCCAAAGGAGTCTCAGAGCAGCTTACAGTCTCCTTTCCCTTCCCCTCCCCACAACAGGCACCCTGTGAGGTAGGTGGAGCTGAGAGAGCTCTTTCAAGGACTGCTCTTGAGATAACAGCTCAGAGAGAACTTGTGACTGACCCAAGGTCGCACCCGAAGCTGCAAGTGGAGGAGTGGGGCATCAAACCCGGTTCTCTCAGATTAGAGTCCACGCTCTTAACCACTGCACCAAAATTTCTCTTTTTTTGTACATTTTCAGAAAGCAACAACTGGCTTCAATTTATATATACATTTCCTTCTGGATGTCATATCATAGTAGTAGGAATAAGGCGCAGGCCCCATATTTAGATGTTCTGGAGTCCCGCAAACTCAGAAGGGCTTACACTTTGGCTAGATGCTCTGCCTTACCTTCTGCAGTTCTTGAGGGCAAATTTAAAAAATTACCCCGAACAGAGAGGTTATGTATGTGCGCGTTGGGGGAGATCGAATCTCAGGAGCATGTATTCTTAAGGTGCCCGTTATTTGAAGAGGCGCGCACAAAACTCATTGAGCCTTTTTTGGCAGGCACTTCTGATCAGGATAAGATGGAAAACTTGTTTTTTAACCTTGAACATACAGCGCTCCATCAGATTGCGAAATTTTGCTCCTTGGTTATAAAAGCTCATCAGTGCCCTGGTTGTCACTCGGGTTAGGACTGTTTGATTTTAACTTTTACTGTTTCCAAGTCATCTTAGTTCTTTTCCTTTTATCGTGTTTTATTGTAATCTTAAATTTGGTTTTAGCGACCAAAATGATTGTATAATGTTATTTTTTAGTACCTAGTTGCACTTTGGAAATTTTACTATTAGGCCACTGTAGTTTATTTGTATTTCTATGGTTTTATATTGCTGGCTAGGTGCCGTAACAATAAAATTCATTCATGTGCTTCAATATGGTCTAGTACAGGTGTCCCCCAATGTTTGTGGAGCTTGTGGGCACCTTTGGAATGAACACAAAATGGCCACGGCAGGAGGTGGAGACAGCAACTGAATGTCAGGGAGTGAGCTCATGCACAGTTCTAATAATACGTATTCAACTTTTCTGGCAGATAAGTCTGTTAAATGGGTGGGGAGAAAGGAAATTGTACTCACACACACACACACATACAGGAAGCCCAACTGCAGGAGAGAAGAGGGGTAATTGAGAAACAACCCACTGGGGAAGGGAAGTGAGAGAGAATGAAACCAATACTGTTGTGGCAGCTGCTGCTGAAACAACTTTTTAAAAAATCTGCACAGCCAGCCAGGTCTCCCAACGGCCAATCAAAAGCCCTGCTGGGCAAGCGCACCCCTCCTGACCCCGCCTGCTTTCTAAAAACACTTGGCGGGGGCCAGGAAAGGTGCCGGCGGGCACCGCGTTGGGGACTCCTAGTCTGATTTCAGAAACAGACCATGATTAACTCTGAGCTCCCTTCAAGATCCAAAGAACCAAGCTGTGTCTTACAATTACCTGTCGAGGCCTCGCTGCCCCCATCCTGCTTGTCCACTGGGGGGTCCAGAGCCAGCTGCAAGCGCAAACCTAGAGGCGGAGATCAGCACAGGTGGGCGCCGGAGGCCAGCGCCATTTCAGGTTGCATCCCAAAGAAACAATGAGGAGATCACATCATATCCTTGTATTCATCATGACTATGTTCCACTGGGGGAGGGAGACAGATGACTCTCCCCGGGGAGGGAGTTCCAGAGCTTGGGCACGACGACTGAGAAGTTGCCACCCATCCAGCCTCGGATGGCAGGGACCGCTGACGCGGGGGCTTGGAGTGGTCAGGTAGGTTCATGTTGAACCTGTTCGAGCCAATCCTTTGTTGACATTGCTAAGCCCACCTTATCCTGCCACCTCTTAGAGCAGTCTCTTGGCTACTGGGGATTAAGTAGGCCTTTGCTCAGCATGGAATGATGGAGTGATAGTATGTCATATTTGGAAGTCTCAGGACCGAGGCTCTGTTGAATTTCCCTTCCCTTGGTCCCTATCCAATACCTGCTATAAGTCGTGCAGCACCAGGACTCAGAGAGCTCTCCTCTTCCACGTTTTCATAGTTGTCACCATCTGTTGGGAAACACAGGTAGATGTGACCACCACTAACTGGACTGGACTGCTCTGGAGAGTGTCTCCGTTTTACTGAGGAAGTTGTTGCTCCGAGCAATGCCTTCAAACCCCCATGAAAGCAGTTTCTCAAGGTAGTGGCCGTATTTGCATAGAAAGGCAAAGGAAGAATTATGCTCCTGTGGCAATTTGCTGATGTCAACAGAGCCATTGTTTCTGTATGCAAAGTTCTTACCAGGAAAAGCGACCCTGGTAACAGTTTGCAATCTGCACTAGCACTGCATCAGGGAAGGGGCGTCACCAAGGCAATGATATTATTTTCCACAACCTGGTGCAAGGAAAATGTAAGTGGTGGTTCCACGTTGCACTTCATATGACGCTGTATTTCCTATAAAAATCTGCCAGTGCAGAGCTCTATGGGCAAGATCCTACTTTATATTTACTCAGAAGCAGGGCTATTTTTGGGCAGGAACGCACAGGAACGGAGTTCCGGCTGGCTCCCAAGTTGGCCACGCCCAACAGGAACTCATTAGCATAATAGGCCACACCCAACAGCAGGAACTCATTAGGATTGGCTACATCAGGGGTGTGTGGCCTAACATGCAAAGGAGTTCCTGCTACAAAAAAGCCCTGGGTTTTGACAACAGACAAGGTAAACAGAATAACAAGCAAAAGGTGGGTGTGGCTGGATGACCCCACTTCTGGTAACATGGGGGTGCGGCCTAATGTGCTAATGAGCTGTGCTGTCAGGGGTGCGGCCTAATATGCTAATGAGTTCCTACCGTTGGGTGTGGCCTATTATGCTAATTAGTTCCTGCTGGGCTTTTTCTACAAAAAGAGCCCTGCGAGAAGAATGCCTCATTTAGCACATGTTATGTTTCTCCCAAAAACTTTCATCTTATTCTCTGCCTCCTCTTTTAAAGGGACTTCATCCTGGCTTCTTTATTACTGGCTTCTTATTAACCTGCATGCTTCTGGCATTTTTGAACTACCCCTAAATGTCTCAGTTGGTATTCTCTGTTCTGTTTCATTTTCAGGATCACAGTCATGCAATTGCGATAATGATGATAATAACGAGGCGCTTTGGCTGCAAAGAGTAATCACAACACCTCCCAGTGTGCAGAGAATAGGAACTGACTAATTAAAGGCTGGTTTTAAAAAGCAGCAGACAGGGGAATTGACAAGAAGTATCTAATTAAGAAGCCAAGAAGAAGAAGCTTCTTTAGAAGAAGGGGCATGGAGGAAAATTTAAAGGTACAGTAGCCCTGAAAGGCCTGATTAGTGCTTTGCCAGGCCACATTTGACAGACTAGTGTGGCAGTTGCATTTTAAGTTTTAAAAAATAACCACTAGCCCTGAAAAGGGGGGGGGGGCAAGAAGCCACTGGAATGTAGTGGGATGTAATGTCTTCTGGATTCTCTATAAAAATTGATGTGTGTCCCGACTGAACCACTAGAGTGGAAGCAACCAAGAGCAGGATACACAGATTCTCAAGGGAAGCTGTTGTTACAATCCTGAAATTAATAAGTATACTGGATTTATCTGTTAATTTTAAAAATACAAAGACAATTTTCCTTGAGAAAG
>NW_015175426.1:115091-122500 GCF_001447785.1 Gekko japonicus
AGAGTGTGACTTGAAGCCTGCAAGGAATAATAGATGGCCTTTCCTTCCCACATGGCTGTCCTTTTTTTCCTCCTGCATATTTTTGTAGACGTTAAAAACCTCTGGTTGTTTTGGTGGGTTTTTCTCCATTCAGATATTACCTTCAGAAACTGGATCCTGGGCTAGATCCTGAAGGCCCTTCTGAGAATTGTTCGCATACCAACAGTCAGCTGGGCCAAAAGAAAGCACGTCATAAGAAAATGAGGCCAACAATAATACCGTTCAAACCTGCTTCGTGTCCCTCCCACACACTGATAAAATCCCCTTCCCCCTCAATACCTGAGCCACCGCTCTCTTTTTTGCTGTTTTCATAACTATCTGTGGAAGGAAGAAGAACAGCTGTTGCTTAACGAAGCCAAGCTAGCAAGAAATGCAACGAGGTCCATAGCTCAGAGTCAGGGCATCTGCTTTGCATGCAGAAAGCCCTAGTCTAGTGGTGGCGAACCTATGGCACGGGTGCCAGAGGTGGCACTCAGAGCCCTCTCTGCAGGCACGTGTGCCATCACCCCAGCCAGGCCCAGACTATCATTAAAGTGTTGAATTCTCTGCCAAATAATTTTAAGTAAATGAGAGCATTTGGGATTGCTTTCCTTACTTTGTTTGGATCATCTTAAGTTAATGTATGAGTGGTTTTCTCTAAAGTAAAACCTCTGTATTCAGGTTAAATTGCCGTGTTGGCACTTTGCGATAAATAAGTGGGTTTTGGGTCGCAGTTTGGGCACTCGGTCTCTAAAAGGTTCACCATCACTGCCCTAGACTCATGGCACATTGATCAGATTCAGGATTTCTCACGTTTTTTTCCCTACAGGTTCAAAGCAGCCACCAAGGCAGGAGAAAAAAATCAGGGCAAGCAGGGTTTGTGGGGTAAGGGAAGAAGCACTGCAGGAGGGAAGGCTATTTAACCTTTTCTCTAATCCCAGGTCATTTTACAGCAGCCTGAATAGCCATGACTAGCCTAATCGCACCTAGGGTTGCCTGGTCCCCCCTGGCGTGGGTTTGGGTTACCGGATCCAGGTTGGGAAACTCCTGGAGATTTGGGAATGGAGCCTGGGGAGGACTCAGTGGGGTACAATGCCATAGCGCCCAGCCACCCACCCTCCAGAGCATTCATTTTCTCTAGGGAAAACGATCTCTGTAGTCTGGAGATGAGCTGTAATTCTAGGGGGTACCCAGGTCCCACCTGGAGGCTGGCATCCCTAACCTCGTCGGAGCCCAGAAGCTCAGCAGGATCAGGAATAGTTAACACTTGAATGAGAGGCCAACAGGGAAGACAGGGGTTGCTATGCAGTGGGAGGCAATTGCAAACAGCCTGTGATTATGTATTGCCTTGAAAACCCCATGGTTTTAAAGTCGCCACTCCCCCCCCCAATGTATTGGCCCCAATCTGATTCAGACTCTCCTCCCACCCGGGGTTGTTTTTAACATTTTTTAAAAAAAACTCCATGGGAAATCCAGTTGCGAATTCCTGCCCTCTCACGCGGTTTGGCTCTCAGTCACTGGCATCACTAGTTTAAATGGGTCTCAAGTAGTAGCAGGATGGTGACCACTTGGAGAGCTCTGTCCAGTTGCAGTAGGTCTCACAAACCGGGTTGCCAATCTCCAGGTGGCAGCTGGAGATCTCCCACTATTACCACTGATCTCCAGGGAACAGAGATCAGTTCACCCGGAGAAACTGGCTGCTTTGGAAGGTGGACTCTGTGGCATTATGTCCCATTGACGTCCTTCCCCTCTCCAAACACCGCCCTCCCCAGGCTACACCCCCCCCCCAAATTTCCTGGTATTTCCCAACCTGGAACTGGCAGCCCTACTCATAAAGCCCAATGGGCAAACCTTACAGGATCCATCATGTACCTAATCCATGTTCTTCTTCGATTCACTAATGTCACTTCTTCAGAGAGGAGACCTATGTTTCTAGCACTGTTGCAGTTTGGGATGGAAGAACAGCTTGGGAGACGTTGTTCAAGTTATGCCTGACACCATGGATGACAGAATTTAACCCACCACGGATGTAGTTTTATAATACAAACTATAAAGTTGATGTTGTACACATTTCTCCTCTTTAGCAAGGCCCCCCCCTTTTTTTGGAGTAACCTAAAAGAGTCTCCAGTTGGTTTAAAGATAATTTGAAACCTATAATGTTGTAGATCACTTAAACAAACAGGAAATCACAGCCAGCAGAATGACTATTCAATGAGAACGAGACACTGTGATGAAGTGTGCCAGTTCTCACAAGGACACTAATAAGTTCATTGCATCTTCTGACTTAGTGTCCTTGTGAGAATCTGGATTGCTCTTTGTATATATTATATGCTCTAAAATATATATGAACTGTACCTTATACAGAGTCAACTTTTGACAACTGGGTTTTGTTTCTCAATTGGATTGGTTAGGTAAATGGGTACCTGTCCGTAGGAGGACAGGGGGGTACCCCTCCCTCAAAATCGGGCTCCAGCCAAGCAAGGAATCAAGAAGCGGCGGCGACATGCTACCTTATACAGACTCATCTTTTGACCACTGGATTTTGTTTCTCGATTTTGGATTTTGGATTGGATTTTGGCTGAAGAAAAGTTTATAACTTGAAATGAGCTACGATTCATCTGAATACCTTGTCCCAGACTGGGCTTTTTGGACTGTATTTTTCCGGACTGGATTCAGTGTATTTAATACAGTATATCTTGATTTGAATGTTCACATATATGAATGTATTTCTGTATACCTAAGTTTTTGTAAGACTTAATAAGAATAATAAGAAGAACAAGAAAAATAGAATACACTCTTTATTGATTTAATTCATAATTTTCATGCTCAGTGTTTGCACACCTGATCGCAGTTTCTCGTTCTCATTTAATAGTAAATAACTTAAACAGCTTCTCTCTATTGATTTGATGATCAGTATACAACCATCAAGTGGTTAAGACGCTGAACTGCAGGCTGTGGTAGGTCAGTAGTTCAGTTTGAGACCCGAGTGTGCCGCATGACGGAGTGATTCCTGTCTCTAGTTCCAGCTCCTGCCAACCTAGCAGTTCGAAAGCAAGACATTGCAAGTAGATAAATAGGCACCACTTCGGTGGGAAGGTTACAGCGTTCCGTGCGCCTTGGCGTTTAGTCATGCCGGCCACATGACCACGGAAACGTCTTCAGACAGCGCTGGCTCTTCAGCTTTGAAACGGAGATGAGCACTGCAACCCTAGAGTCGGACTCGACTGGCTTTCGAGCAAGGGAAGCCTTTACCTTTTTACCTTTTATACAACCATTGGGACTAGCACAGGCCGAGCAACCCTCCCCAAAAAATGACAACCCAGAATTTTTCCTCCAAAGTCTAATGTGCTTTTGCAGCTGTCCACAGACCGCCTAGCCCCTCATTAAGATGCTGCTAAGCCTGGGTCACTCCTAATGAAACTAACTGTGATAAAGTCTTGCTGATGGGAAAGGAAAGGACTATTACCGTTTAAAACCACGTCTTCCTGTTTCACTTCTTCCTGGGTGTTCTCATAGTTGTCCTCATCTGAAGAAAACAGACTGGGTTGAGGAGGCTGGCCCGCTCTTTTCTCAGCCCACACAACTTACCTTGTTTTTCCTCCGCAGCCCACTTTTATGCTGTTCGTTCTTCCTCTGAACCAACCCACCCCCCTTCCTGTCATCATCCCCAACATCCCACTGGCTCTGACAGGGCTCTGGTTCTTCCCCTTCTTCTAGGGATGCACTGTGCCCCTCTCAGGGCAGCATGCAGGGGTCTTGTAAGAGGTAAACAGGGGCCACAACCAGGTATAGACTTCCACACTGGTCGTGAACCATGGGAGTCAATCTGTTTCTAATGCCCGGATCAAACTTAGAAGCACACCTCAGACATCCTTGTGATGGAGCAAAGGATTCTTGGATGAATGCACAATATGTGTATGATACTGGTTGTGGAATGCTGTGGGTCTTCCATCATCATCAACATCATCATCATCATCATCATTATTATTAATTTGATTTGTTAATCGCACTATCCCAGCTTATGCCAGGCTGTGGGTGATGTACAAGGGAGCATAATGCCATCATCATCATCATCATCATCATTATTATTAATTTGATTTGTTAATCGCACTATCCCAGCTTATGCCAGGCTGTGGGTGATGTACAAGGGAGCATAATGCCATATAAACAGGGTTATTTTTGGGCAGGAACGCGCAGGAATGGAGTTCCAGCTGGCTTCAGAGTTGGCCACGCCCACTACAGCCAAAACCTCTGCATGTGTGGCTACAGAGGGAAAGCCTGGAGAGCGACCACCCCCTGATGACTCGAAGGCGGGTGGGCCAGGGTGGCACCAGCCTTTCCCAGCCTGTCCAAGGGCCGGCTTGCCCGGGCTCCCCGCAGCCGCAGGGCACCTGGGCAAGCCAAGGAAAGGAATGGGGTGTGGCCTAATATGCTAATGAGCTGCACTGTCAGGTGTGGCCTAATATGCTAATGAGTTCCTGCTGGGCTTTTTCTACAAAAAAAGCTCTGCATATAAATATACAAAACATTAAAATTCAATATACAATTTGACAAAACCTAAAAACCAGAATAAAAGTTCCAAGATGGTGTCCTGTAATTTCTGGGCAGGGGGAGAAGGAACTCAAGACAAGAATACAGAAGAGGAGGGAGGGTGCCAGCCAAGGAAAAAAACCATTGCTACCCTCAACGAAAAGCCTGGCGGAACATCTCTGCCTTACAGGCCCTGCGGAATGGCATAATTTCTGTTCCACTTGCACTTTCTGTCACCACTCTAATACAGAATGTCTGTCACTTACTGTGGCAGGTATGTGGCCACAATGTCTATTCAGGTTTTTCAATTTATCAAAAGTTTGTCTGGCACAAAGTGGACATGGTAGTAAGTGATGTAGCCTCGGAGATGTGGCTTAGGCCAAACAGTATCCTAAATTTTCCCCCATAGTTCAACGAAGCACAACTTACCATCTGATTTCTGTTCTGTCTCACTGTCCGGATGCTCATACTCTTCATCATCATCTTCTTCTGATGGGAATGGAAGAGAGACAGAGACAGAGAATGTGCATGAATTCTGATGGCACTCACATGAGTAATGGCCTCAGCCACAAAGAGAAAAGCAGTATGTGGCATGCATCCCAACCAATGCTCCCTCTAAACTGTGGAGTCTTATGAGCAAAATTCCACCTTGTGAGCTACTAGCATTAAAGTTGTGAGCGAGCGATTTGGCCGCTGCATAAATCAGTTTGCTTTGGAGCCATCCTTCCCGAGCGAAGACAAAAATGTGTGAGCCGGAGGCTAAAAAACTGTGAGCTAGCTCACACTAACTCAGCTTAGAGGGAACAATGATCCCAACTTCAAGAACAAACAACTAATTATTGACAACAGGATGTGTGCCTGCTTGCTCTGTTGGCCGATTTCATAGCTCGTTGCTCTCATAGCATATAACAGCGCTTTGAGTACTGAATGAGCAGTTTTGCCTTCTGCCAAAAGAACTTGCAGTGATACTTCATGAAGCAACAGCAAGAGTGATTTTGGTGTGTGTGATCTGTAGCCAAAATTAGATTCATAACAAATGTCATACTGTGCCTTTGTCCTCCACAGGGACCCAAAGTGGCTTCCGTTGTTCTCCTCTCCCCCATTTTATCCTCACAACAACAACCCTGTGAGGTAACTTACAATGAAAGGGTGTGATGTGCCCACAGTCACCCAGCAAGCTTCCATGGCAGATTGGGCATGTGAACCTGGGTGTCTTAGGCCTTTTATGCACGGGTATTTTCCCCGGTGTTCACCATTCATGTCCGTCGGGTTTTCTTTGTCATTCTGCATTTCCCCTTGCTTTCACTGTGCATGTCTGTTGGGTTTTCTTTTCCATCCTGCATTGATCCCCCCACCCCCCAGCACTCAGTTCACTCTCCAGTCACTGTTTCCTGGGTTTTCTGAGAACGCTTTTCTGCTGATTTTTCCCCTTGCTTCGCTTTCCAAGCTGAAGTTAATTCAAAAGCATACATATTCCCTCGGATTTTCGCCCCCACCCCTTTCCTGGCCCTGGAAGGTCAGTCCCTGCCAACATCAAGGTTGTCCCTCCCACTCTGTACTTTCCACCATTAATCGGTGAGCAAGCTCCATTGATTATTTTCTCCTGTTGTTTTAAAGTACATTTTAATTTTTTTTACAAGCGGCATGAGTCTAGCGTTATGAGACTAATGTTAGTCTCATGCCACTTGTAAAAAAAAATTAAAGGACAGGGGTAAAGTTTAGAAGGAGCTGCTATTGCAAATGGTCTCAATTTGGGGGTTGAATTCCTTCCCCCCCCTTCTAAATTTAAATTGTAGACTGCAGCTATGGGGGGAAATGAAAGCAACACCAGTCCCTTAGCAGCCAGTCTGTCCTGGGAAAAATACCAGTTTATTTAAGACCTTCTGGGAAAAGAAACAAAAACTGGAATCACTTGCACACAAGAGCAACTGGGTAATGTTTTTGTAACAATTCTCTTGGGAGATCAAAATCTGTTCTGTTCCTCCAAGGTGCTGATTTGGGGGTTGAATTTCCTTTCCCCTCCACCTTCCAAAAGTCAGAGCCAGGTTGCTGTCTCTTGGGTGACCTCTCTGGTCGTGGTGCTGCCTGCCTTCCTCCGCCAAGCTCCAGGCATGCCCGGCTTATGCAAGCGCCTGCAGCTGGATGGCAAGAGCCAAGAAAGGCGGCTCTCGCATCTGGCTCAGGCAGCTGTTACTGCAGTTCCAGGGCTTGGCCGGGCTGGCGAGTTGGTCGGTTGGCTGGCGGGCTTATGAGGGGAAGCCATGATCCAGCGTGCTACTTCCCTTGCTGCTTAACCTGGGGGTGGCCAGCCCTAGCCTGGGTGAAAAAGCAGAAATACAAGAACTCGTGGGAGCTCAATGAAATTGCTGAGCAGCCGGGTTAGAATGGAGAAAAGGAGGTACTTCTTCACCCCAAGAGTGATTAACACATGGAATTCACTTCCACAGGAGGAGGTGGCAGCTACAAGCACAGACAATTTCAAGAGGGAATTGGATAAACACATGGAGCAGAGGTCCATCAGTGGCTATTAGCCACAAGGTATAGACAGGAACTCTCAGTCTGGGGCAGGCAGGGGTCATTTCCTGCGGGAGCACACAGGAGCGGAGCTCCGGCAGTAAAGAGCCCGGGGGGGGGCACATACAATAAGCCACACCCCCTGCTCCCAGAAGCCCTCAGTCAGAGCAAGAAGCAGCCAGGTAAGCTGCAGAGCCCCCCCCCGGCCCCCAGGCCCAAAACAGTCCAGTGGCACCTTTAAGACCAAGTTTTATTCCGGTACAAGCTCTTCCTCCTCTGTGAGGGCAGATCTGCACGTTTCCCCCCCCACACACACAATAGCTAGCAATCCAAAAGAGTCCAGTGGA
>NW_015175426.1:122703-124146 GCF_001447785.1 Gekko japonicus
AGTTTGGGGGGGGGGGACAAAAATTGCAATCAGTTGCACACAAGGGCGACTGGGTAATGTTTTTGTAACAATTATCTTGGGAGACCAAAGCTCTTCCGTTCCTCTAAGGTGCCAAACTCCAGGTGCCCCCAGCTCATATAAGCACCTGCAGCCTGATGGGGAGAGCTGAGAAAGGCGCATCTTGCATGTGGCTTGGCCAGCTGCTGCTGTGGTTGCAGGGCTTGGCTGGGCTGCCTGTCTCACAAGGAGCAGCCGTGAGCCACCGTGCCACTTCCCTTGACTCGCCTGGGGGTGGCCAGCCCTGGCCTTGGTAAAAAAGCAGAAATTGGGCTGCAGGATTTGTGCCCCCTTTCCCACGCATTGCTGGGAGCTTTTTCCACTCTCAGGCCAAAAGCCACAGCAATGACCTCTCCATCTACCCACAGGCGCTCCCTTTTCCTCCCATGCAAAGAATGAAAAAAGTCGGGTCAGACGCCTGCACACAGAGACACGCACATGTTGACAATGATCACAGCTTGCAATGCCAGTATCAGTGGGTTCTACCATGCATTCTGTTCACTCAGCATGTTCCCCCATATTATGATATTGCGTGACTTCCATTTTTCACAGTGGCTGATAACACAGCAGAGAATCCCCTAGTGCTGGCAATATGAAAAACCAGGCTTCTCAGCTGCTTGTAGTCAGTTTCACAAAAAAGTCTGGTCAGTTTCTACATAGGTTTTCCCCCTTTGCCAGCCTTCCTTTCCCTTCCCTCTCTGTTCCCTTTCATTCACTGAACTAACTCTAAAATGCATGCACAAAACCTGAGCCATCAGGATTTAAATGAAAGGTGCTTGCTGGATGTTACTGCACAGCTGCGATAGGACAATTGTGTAAATTAAAAAAAAAACACCTTTGGATGCCACCCCCCCCACACACGTCACAAGTGAAGTTCCCACCCCAGTTGAGAAAAACTGCAGGTTTTGGTTTCAGCTGCAGAATAAATACACAGAAATACACTGGAGAAAAAAGAATGGTGCATATGGCAGGCACACAAATCCAAAGTCAAGCTTAAAGGCTTGACTGCTCAAACTCTCCGGGGTAAGCTGTCAGTGCATAATGGGCCTTATACCACAAAGCCCATTCTGATTCCCTTCATTTTTAGCACTGCAAATCCCATGATCATCCAAAAGCTAGTGGCCAAATCTGAGGCTCCTAGCTTCACTTTTTGTTGAGTTATGGCTGCCACAGACAATCTTCGCATCTGTTGCAAACAGCATGGCAGGTGGGTTTCTGGACCCAACATGGACTAGGATGGTCCTATTCCCTTCATTTTTGGCACTGCAACTCCCACAAGACCCTGAACCTGGTGGCCAGTTTTGAGACTTATAGTTTTATTTGCTGATGAGTTATGCCCGCCACAGACATTATTATAGACTATTATCATAGACTGGCTCAGGAATG
>NW_015175426.1:124161-144278 GCF_001447785.1 Gekko japonicus
CCACAAGAAATAAGTAGGTTGTGAACAAAAGAAGAAAAGGAAAGAAGAAGCAGTACCACTGCTAAAGTTCCAGCTATAGCTTGCCCATGAGAACAAGCATTGCTATATTTTTATTGGGAACAAAAATCAGGGTGGGGCCTCGTGATCCCCTAGGGTGATAGCTCATCTCCAGACTACAGAGATCATTTCCCCGAGAGAAAAATGGCAGCTTTGGTGTGTGGACTCTATGGTATTATATACTCCACTGAGATCCCTCCCCTCCCCAAACTCCACTCTCCCCAGATTTCATCCGCCAAATCTCCAGGAATTTCCCAAACCGTAGTTAGCAACCTTGTCTGCTTCCAGTACATGTAATCTGCCCAGGGGTCGTTTCGTAGAAAAATAGCTAGGGGAACTCATTAGCATAACTCATTAGCATATGCCACACACCCCGACATCACCGGAAGTGTGTCATAAGGCCACACACCCCTGACATCACCGGAAGTGTGTCATAAGGCCACACACCCCGCCCCCAACGGTCCCGGCCGCTGGCACCGGCCTTGCAGCTCCACTGCCGAGCCCCATGAGGGGCCCGGCGGTGGACCTGCAAACCCGGCGGGAGTGCAAGGAAGCCCCGCGAAGGCCCTCCCTGGCCCCAGGCAGGCAGGGGTGGGGAGAGGCAGGGAGGAAGCAACTTACCCTCCCTCTTCTCCTGCCTCCTCCTGGCTGAATGAGGGCTGGAAGCGGGGTGGCCGGAAGCAGGGGGCGGGGCTTCATCATGTGCCCCACCCCCGTACCTCACCCGGGGGAACTGCGATCCCCCACGATCCCCCCAAAATGATCTCTGAATCTGCCCCTCATTCTGCACATTGTATTCTGACTTTCTAAGCTGTCATCATATTCCTTTCCCTCCCTGCCTCTTATCCATAATGATGCTCAGAGTCAGCATAAATCTGTCACCGGCATTCTTTTCCCCTCCGTTGTGCTGCTTCCCCTGCTATTTTCTGCATACACAGCACATCCCTCCTCTTGGTTCTCCCTCCCCCCATACACACAGCCAGCACTTACCTTCCACCTTGGTGGCAGTAGGCAGGGTGTTCCCTTTCTGTAGGGACTGCTGGCCACCACTTGGACTCACATTGGGCAATACATTCTCATAGGAGAAGATATCTGCTGGTTCCTTGCCTTAGGAAAAAGAAAGGCAAGCTCTGTCAAGACACCAGTCCCTCCTGGGTTTAGACCAGTCTCCTAAAGGCAGCCAGAAAAAGAGCCAAACAAGAACATTCTAGAAGCCTTAACGCTTGCACCTGTCTCTTGTATAGGGTTGCCACCAGCCAGGACAAAAATGTCTTGCCCCTTTAATAAAGGCTGACTGCATGAGCATTGGTAGGTGAAGCTTTTATGTCATGGAAGTAAATAACATCATTTGGTAAATAGCATGCTATGACGAGTCCCCCAGGATCCCTTTATCTTCTTGGCTGGGCAGCTGCTTTTCTTTCTTCTTTGTTTTTCTGTCTGTCCCGCCCTTTTGTTTAAATGTATATGGACATATACTGACCCAGTCTAAGGATCTGAGGGACTGAATCCTTCTTTTGTCTTTATTTGGTAATGGCACACAAAGGGCTGATGGTAATTCAAAACAAACAGTTTTATTTTACTTATGAGTTGAAATGGTCAGGTAGGTATCAGGTTTAGGGCTTAGAAGGTGAGCAGGCAACAGGAATGAGGTAACTTTGTGTAAATATAAACAAAAGATAGTTTGTCACAACCAGTTATACAAACAAGTCTTTAAATACTGAGGAGAGATTTCTTGCAGTGTCTGCTTAAATAAACAAGCATAAGCTTCTTTGTCTCAAAGACACTTCAGCTGGTGAAGGCAAAAACATTCACACATGTTCCAATATCACTTTTTAACCACTTAACAGGGATCGCCCCCCCTACTAGGAGCTATTTCCCTCAGGTTTGAGAGAGATCCTTCTTGATTCTCTCACTGTCTTAACTTTGATTCCCAGTCAACTGTCATTTCTTAACTGCCACTCCCATCTGTAGAATTCCATTTGAATCCCCTATCACTCATGGTTCTCAGACCAGGTTAAAGTTTTAGCCATCTACTGTCCATCACACATGCCACTAAGCCTCTGTTAAAAAGGACACAACATTTATTTTTCTCCAGGTGGCTGGCAACCCTGCAAGGAGATTTGCTAGTTGGGTCCCTGACCAGCAAGAAACCCCTGAAGAGCTGGTTTTCTGAGCAGGAGACAGATAGCGGGTCATTAACTCACCATCTCCATTCGCTGAGGGCAGTAGAATCCTACCAGAGGCTGGTTCCCTGTTCCGTTGGGCCTGGAAGAACTTTCTGGAAACCAAAGAATCATGTAAAATTAAAGGCAGCAAGCTGTGAATTTGCCACAAGCTCCCCCTGAGGGATCCTGTGGCACTAAAATGCAAGGGGAAAATTTAAAAATAAATACATGAATTGATGTTTTAGGTTGAGCATCAGACTTCCTTCCCCTTTGAGCTCCTCTTGAAGGGCTACTGGAGGAAGGCCTCTCCCATGGCTGCGGAACCCTTGCCCGATCCTTTACCTTTATCCGGCCATTCCTCCAAAGCAGTGCCAGGATGGCATACATCAGGGTCCCTAGCAACAATGAACTGTCAGTCCGGTTGGAATGTTGGGAACAGGAAGTTCTCAACACCACAGTAAAACAGCAGGCAGGTGGGTGGGGTCAAATCTCAAAACATCAGAAAGTTCAACAAAATGTTGGATGGTTCCAAGTCAAGCATCCCACTGTGGCAGAAGCCCCTTCTTCCAAGTGGGCGCTCCCTGCAGACTTGCATCCTGAGCACCTCTGAAGCACCCCTGCTCTCCTAAAGTGGAAGAAAGTCAGGATTGCTTTGAGGAAGAGATACTATGGGGAAGAAGGGAGGGGATGCCAGGAAGTGAGATATCAGAGGGTACCTTGATATCCATAGGCACCGTGTTGGGAACCCCTGGCATACATGGTTCCTCACGCAGCACTGTGTACTTATTTACTTATGCATTTTTTATCAGAGTGCCACAGAGCTCAGGGTGGTTTGTATTTTTCTCCTTTTCCCAGTTTTCCCTCACAGCAACCCTGTGAGGTCATTTAGACTGAGAGTATGCGATTGGCCCGAAGCCATGCAGCGAACGTCACGGCAGAGTCACAATCTGAACCCAGCTCTCCCTAATCTAACTACCTCCCCACACAAATCTCAAGGGCCAATCCTAGAGCCTATTTGATGGGTAACACCTGGCACTAGGACCAGTTCTGACGATGGATGGTACCCCCTCAAAAATTCTCCCACCTTTTAGAGATGCATATTCCACATTCCCCTTTTATTGAGCCAGGTAATCCAGAGAGTCTTTTTTCTACAGCCCTGTCTTCTAAGGACCAGTCTCCCAGATTAACCCTCTGACCCTCCTAACTTTGTCTCTCATTTTGTTGTTCAGTCGCACAGTCGAGTCCGACTCTTCGCGACCCCTTGGACCAGCTCCCGCCAGGCCCTCCTGTCTTCTGCCGTCCTCTGAAGTTGGCTCAATTTCATGTTCGTTGCATCGATGACACTGTCTAACCATCTCATCCTTTGCCGTCCCCGTCTTCTTTGACCTTCAATCTTTCCCAGCATCAGGGTCTTCTCCAGGGAGTGCTCCCTTCTCATTTGGTGGCCAAAGTATTTGAGCTTCAGTTTCATTATCTGGCCTTCCAGGGAACAGTCAGGGTTGATTTCTTTGAGGATTGACTGATTTGTTCTTCTTGCAGTCCAAGGGACTCTCAAGAGTCTCCTCCAGCACCATAGTTCAAAAGAATCTATTCTTCGGCGCTCGGCCTTCCTTATAGTCCAACTCTCACAGCCATACATGACTACTGGGAATACCATTGCTTTGACCATGCGGACTTTTGTTGGCAGGGTGATGTCTCTACTTTTTATCATGCTGTTTAGGTTCGCCATCACTTTCCTCCCAAGGAAATCTTTTAATTTCATGGCTGCTGTCACAGTCTGCGGTGATCTGGGATCCCAGGAACGTGAAGTCTGTCACTACTTCCACGACTTCCCCTTCTATTTGCCAAGGAGTGATGGGGCCGGATGCCATGATCTTAGTTTTTTTGATGTTGAGCTTCAAGCCCACTTTTGCGCTCTCCTCTTTTACCCTGAGCAAGAGGCTCTTTAGGTCCTCTTCACTTTCTGCCATTAGAGTGGTATCGTCTGCATATCTGAGGTTGTTGATCTTTTCCCCAGCAATCTTAATTCCCGCTTGTGATTCATCCAGGCCAGCATTTCGCATGATGTACTCTGCATATATATTAAATAAGCAAGGTGACAATATACATCCTTGTCGTACTCCTTTTCCTATGCTAAACCAATCAGTTGTTCCATATCCGGTTCTAACTGTCGCTTCTTGGCCCTTATACAGGTTTCTCAAGAGACATGTGAGGTGGTCTGGTACTCCCATCTCTTTAAGGACCTGCCATAGTTTGTTGTGATCCACACAGTCAAAAGCTTTAGCATAGTCAATGAAGCAGAAGTAGATATTTTTCTGGTACTCTCTTGCTTTCTCCATAATCCAGCGAATGTTGGCAATTTGATCTCTAGTTCCTCTACCTCTTCGAAACCCAGCTTGTACTTCTGGTAGTTCTCTATCCACGTACTGTTGAAGCCTAGCTTGTAGGATCTTGAGCATGACCTTGCTAGCGTGTGATATGAGTGCAATTGTGCGATAGTTTGAACATTCCTTGGCATTGCCCTTCTTTGGGATTGGAATGTATACTGATCTTTTCCAATCCTGTGGCCACTGTTGCGTTTTCCAAATTTGCTGGCAAATGGAGTGCAGAACTTTAACAGCATCATCTTCTAAGACTTTGAATAGCTCAGCTGGAATACCATCACCTCCACTAGCTTTGTTGTTAGTAATGCTTTCTAAGGCCCATTTAACTTCACATTCCAGGATGTCTGGCTCGAGGTCAGTGATTATACCGTCGTGGTTGTCAAGGACATCGAGGTCTTTCTTGTATAGTTCTTCTGTGTATTCTTGCCATCTTTTCCTAAACTAAACGTCCGTGTGACCAGACCCTATTTCTCTTTCTACCATTAGCTGTGTTGCTTTGGTTACAGAATATTCATAAACATTCTAGCTGTTCAGGGGAAGCTATCAAGATTAGTTGCAACACTGCAAGCGCTATACGGTCAATTCTGTAGGGGAAAAACACAAGCATATAGAACCCAGGCACAGGAGGGGCTATGTGCTGTTTGCAAAAAAGAACGGGTAGATAAGGGAGATTCGGAAAGAAGAAAGCAGCCAGAACAAAGAGGTAGAGTACTGTATTGAATTTCACATATTTATTTGAGCTAATTACCGCACCCTTTGGCTCCTCCTGGTCTGTATTTCTGAATTATTTTTATTTCTGAAGAAGAAAGAGCAATGTGAAAGAGGGTTTTGTTTCTATGGTTGCTCTTGTGCATGTGCCTGTACTCACCACGCCGAAACCGCAGTAACCCGAAGAAGATGCCAAGGCAGATAGCCACGTATCCTAGGGCCACAATCCAGATTATCCAGTGCTGTTTTCCAAAATACAGCTTAACACCTGGGGTGGTGGAAGAGTTAACTGCCTCTGTATATGCATGAGAGTGGGCACAAAATTCAGCAATTAGGGTTGCCAGGTTCCCCCTGGCCACCATGGGGTTGGTAGGGTTGCCAGATCCAGGTTGGGAAACTCCTGGAGATTTGGGGGTGGAGCCTGGGGAGGACAGGGACCTCATTTGGGGTACAGTGCCATAGAGTCCACCTTCCAAAGCATTTATTTTCTCCGGGGAAACTGATGTCTGTAGTCTGGAGATGAGCTGTAATTCCAGGGGATCCCCAGGTCCCATCTGGAGGCTGGCATCCCTATCAGCATTCTCGTTTTAGTTTTCATTGGTTAGAACCAAGTTTCTAGTCCTTAAGACCGAAAATTTATGAAAGCACCTTTCAATTTCTGTGAAATTTCAAAGACCAGGGATAGGGCTGAGTAGGATTTCCTGTGGCCAGAAGTAGTCAGGGGCTAACTATGCCTCACATAGTTCATTGTACTTCCTCACAATTAGCAGAAGCAGAACCCACTTTGTAAAATAAGCATATACACATATATCATTTATTTAAACTTTTCTAGCTGCAGATTTTTAACCATTTCCTTTTTGTTAGCAAATATGAGACACATATGGGTTGGGGACTTTGCAATTGTCATTGGGGCCAGCTTATCAGCCTTCCACAAAGCCAAATATGAAAACAGGTGACAGGGAACTTGATTATTGTCATCAGGGTCAGCCAGTGAGCATTCTGTACAGGCCATGGGAACCTCATGCCTGTCACCAGGCCAGCCAATCAGTATTCATTACCAGCCAATCAGCATTCATTAGCATTCGCTACTCCTGGAACAAGCAGTTCCCCTGAGTTCAATTCAGTGTGGAAGTTTGCTCATCTGTCTAAATAAGCATGACAGTAGTAAAAGGGACCCTGGTGAACAATGAGAATCAGAAATTATACAACATCGTGCCAAGAATAATCTATTTTACAATATATACTATTTCAACAGTGTGTTTTAATGATCCAATAGTAATATTACAGTTCACACATAAGGCACAATGATCATATGAACACCAACAGGAGTAAATTCTCACATAAAAAGTCTATTAAAGTCTTTCTTGTAGAAGATGAAAGCATTCAAGCAATCAACTAGCTACTCCAGACTGAAAGGCGGTTTCAATCAGACTTCAACAGGACCGGGCACCAATTGGAACCAAAGCCTTCATATAATTAATCAAGCAGAGAAAACACTTCCAAGGGGGTTTAACAGCTGTCTCATTTCTTTCAGTTCCACCAAATAGTTCTCAATAAACATGACAGCAGTTCCAGGACAGGCCACTACACTACACTGAGTAAATGCAGCCTCCCAGAGACCATGTTGTAACTCTACATCTCACCAATCAAAGTGAAACTAGGTAATTGCCTGCTGGCACCTCACAAAGGATGCCTGTAAGATCAGGCCTTAAGATCATGGCCTGAGAATTCTGCCTTCTACTCTTCCATCTTTTTAAATTCCGTCACATCCATCCTGACAAAGAACTCTGGCAAGCTCGAAAGCCTGCACAGCGTGTTGATCCTAATAAAAGGTATTCGGTGGGTTTTGTTCTTTTTGGATTTTGTGTGGCTGTATGACGCAGGCTTCCCAAGTCCCCCCGGGGGGCGGGGAAACCCCCGCCCCAGAGGCCTGTTCCCCGCCGCTGGATCGGGCCCTGGGGAGAACTCCACCCCGACGTGCGCATCACCCAGAAGTGACGTGATGACGCCGGGCACGCTGGGGGCGGGGCCATGGCCATCCGAGGGAAAACTCTATGGTTTTCGCTCGTATGGCCGTGGCCCCGCCCCAGCGTGCCTGGCGTTATCACGTCACTTCCAGGTGATGCGCATGCAGCGTGCACGCGCTTTGCATGCGCACACACCAGGCGCCAGCCGGGAGCCCCTCCACTCCCAGCGAAAAACCACTTGGCAACCCTAGTATGACGTCTCCCCCCCCCACTCCCGACTACATACAGCATGCAGCCTATGATTGCATTGCAAAAGTATGCAACTTCTTCCTAATGACCTGCCCCTTAACCATGAGCCATACCTGACTTTGCTGACACCTCCAGCCGAATATGCTGACTTTGGTTCTTCCAGTAACAGGAGTAGTTTCCAGCATCTCTGAAAGTTACGGAAGGCAGCAGTAAGGAGATAGTGTCCGAAGACACTCGCAGCTGGTAAGGAGCCGTCTGCTGTATTTTCATACTCAGGGCTGCTTTTGTTATTTCATGTGGGTTCCAGGATACGGCCATCTGGGTCCAGTTGCTGGCTACAGAGTCATTACAAGGAAAATGTGTCCCATCCACGGCAAAATCATTGAAAACTGGGTTCTCTGAAGGAGGAATGGAGGTGCCTGTGGTAGTGGAGGGTAAGAAAGGAGGGCTGTTGAGCAGAAGCACAATTTGGCACAGGTGCAAATCGGGGGTTGGGCTTTTAAAATGTAAAGCAAAAATGTCACATTTTGGATCCAATTTGATTTTGTGGGATGCTTGGAAAAAAGTAGGCATTGGGCCTTGTTGCTAAATGTTAAAGCAGCAAGAACATAAGAGAAGCCAATGTTGGATTGGGCCAATGGCCCATCCAGTCTAATATTCTGTCACACAGTGGCCAAAAATACCAGGTGCCATCAGGAGGTCCAGCAGTGGGACGCCGGGCACGCTGGGGGCGGGGCCATGGCCATCCGAGGGAAAACTCTATGGTTTTCGCTCGTATGGCCGTGGCCCCGCCCCAGCGTGCCTGGCGTTATCACGTCACTTCCAGGTGATGCGCATGCAGCGTGCACGCGCTTTGCATGCGCACACACCAGGCGCCAGCCGGGAGCCCCTCCACTCCCAGCGAAAAACCACTTGGCAACCCTAGTATGACGTCTCCCCCCCCCACTCCCGACTACATACAGCATGCAGCCTATGATTGCATTGCAAAAGTATGCAACTTCTTCCTAATGACCTGCCCCTTAACCATGAGCCATACCTGACTTTGCTGACACCTCCAGCCGAATATGCTGACTTTGGTTCTTCCAGTAACAGGAGTAGTTTCCAGCATCTCTGAAAGTTACGGAAGGCAGCAGTAAGGAGATAGTGTCCGAAGACACTCGCAGCTGGTAAGGAGCCGTCTGCTGTATTTTCATACTCAGGGCTGCTTTTGTTATTTCATGTGGGTTCCAGGATACGGCCATCTGGGTCCAGTTGCTGGCTACAGAGTCATTACAAGGAAAATGTGTCCCATCCACAGCAAAATCTTTGAAATCCAGGTTCTCTGAAGGAGGAATGGAGGTGCCTGTGGTAGCGGAGGGTGAGAAAGGAGGACTGTTGAGTGGAAGCACAATTTGGTACAGGTGCAAATCGGGGGCTGGGCTTTTAAAATGTAAAGCAAAAATGTCACATTTTGGATCCAATTTGATTTTGTGGGATGCTTGGAAAAAAGTAGGCATTGGGCCTTGTTGCTAAATGTTAAAGCAGCAAGAACATAAGAGAAGCCAATGTTGGATTGGGCCAATGGCCCATCCAGTCTAATATTCTGTCACACAGTGGCCAAAAATACCAGGTGCCATCAGGAGGTCCAGCAGTGGGGCCAGGACACTAGAAGCAATTTCCCCCTCTGCTGAAAACTCTATGCTGTTCTCGAGGGATCCAAGGACATCTCAGGGATAAAATGGGGGAGGGGGGAATGACAGCAGGCTGCAGCAGGAAGGGGAAGTTGGGATCCAAAAACACTTCCCTCCATCTAGCACAGCTCCATTTGTGCAAGATACGATATGCCCCTTTTGCACCTTGATTTTTGGTGAAATCTTCAACAGCGTGGCTTGTGGAAAATTGGGAGACAACTCTATGACCGATTTCACACAAGAGCTGTGCCACAGTCGCGCCTCCCTTTGCCCCACTTCTATTGGTCAATTTCCCATTTGAAGCTGCACGGCTGCATTTTGACCAGCAGCTTCGCCCGAATTTCCCTGCAGTTTCGTGATCCTCAAAAAACAGGGTACAAAGCTCATAATCTCTAGGAATGGGCTACAGCCAGTCAGTAAGCCATACCTGGCCCCCACCACTCCCCAAAAGAATCTCCCCCCTCACCTCCCGGCCCAATCCATTGCTCTGAATCAGGGTTGCCAACCTCTAGGTGGGACCCAGATATCCCCCCCCCCCATCACAACCAGGGCTTTTCCCCCTGGGGTAGCGCCAGGTCCTTTTTTGTAGAAAAAGCCCAGCTGGAACTAATTAGCATAATAGGCCACACCCAATATCAGAAACTCATTAGCCTATTAGGCCACACCCCTGACAACACAGCTCGCCCGCCTCAGAGTATCCTTGCCTCGGAGTCACTGGGGGGGGGTAGCTCTCCAGGCCTTCCCTCTGTAGCCACGCACACAGAGGTTTTGGCTGTAGTGGGCGTGGTCACCTCTGAAGCCAGCCGGAACTCCGTTCCTGTGCGTTCCTGCCCAAAAATAGCCCTGGGGTAGCGCGCTGGAACAGAGTTCCGGAACCTCTTTGACAAAATTCTTTTTAAAATGTTTAAAAGTTCATGACTTTTCAGTATACAGATTGAAAACTTCATCTCCCTCTTGAGAGTTCCAGCACCTCTTTCTCAAAAAAGAAGAAGCAAGCCCTGATCACGACTGATCTCCAGACTACAGATCTCCCATGGAGAAAATGGCAACTCCAGAGGGTGGACTCTATGGCATTATACCCTGCTGAGGTCCCTCCCCTTCCCAAACCCCGCCCTCCTCAGGCTCCACCTCCCAAATCTCCAAGGACTTCCCAACCTAGATTTGGCAACCCTATGAACCGTATCCCAGGATTCATCCAAATTCCTCTTCATACAACACTTAATCCTTCTCCCTAGTTCCCAATGAAAAAAATTGCCTGTGGAAGCGTTGAAAAAAAGCAAAACCAACCAAAACTAAAAAGATACTTGTCTCAGTCCCAGAATTCCCTCCTTTCACCCCACCAGGGCCCATATGTTCAAGGTGCTGCCCATAGAGGAACTAGTTTCCTGTGAGGTGTTGGGAAGAGGGAGCCATGTTCCCAATAGGTGACGTCTCGTCTCTCGTGCTAAAAACGGAGGAGTTATTACCGCTTGATGAATCGTTCATATTGGAATCAATTTCGTCTTCAGTGTTCTCGTCATCATCTGAAGGAAACAGACTAGGATGATTAGGCTGGCCCACTCTCCCCTCAGTCCACACTCATAACCATACCATACCCCCCCATCTTTCTCCACACACTTTCTGCCACTGAACTAACCCAACCCTCCTTCTGATCTCATTTCCCAACATACAACTTGCTTACAGAGCTGTGTTTCCTCATCTTTTGGGAGGTAGGGCTGTCCTTTATACCTAGAGTTGCCAACCTCCGAGTGGTGGCTGGAGGTCTCCAGGCAATAGAGATCAGTTCACCTGGAGGAAATTGCCACTTTGGAAAGCTGACTCTGTTAGCCAAATGGGCCCTTAGCCTGGTGTGCCAGCACCCAATGATGGACACAACCAGTGAGATTCCAGGAGCAAATGAAACTTTATTGCAATAAGGGGGACCTCGGCAGCAAAATCGGAGGACTCCATTAGTAAGGCATCAGCATTAGCATTTTATACAATGTGACAAACAATTTTTAGACAAGTTCAGAAGTCTTTAGATTACAGAGATTATACTTCCTTTGCTTCCATATAAATAAATTTGCAAAACATATACCGTATGTCTTTTCACCCTTATTTGGAATCAGGATGGAAAATAACTGATGATTTTCTATAAATATAACTTATGATTGTCTATAAATCTTGCAGAACATCATGCCCTCTTACCCAGATTGCTACATCCTGTTTTATACTTTGGGCTAAATTTAGCTTGCCTAAGCTGCACACATCACTGTTAAAGTACAATATTGTTTAAGATTTAAGACGCTGTTACTCTTGCCAGCTTGCTCATCAACACCCCCCCCCACTTTGACTCTTCATGCCTTGTTACAGCTAAAGAGTCATTTCTCGCTTCAGTTTGCATTAGCTAAGCTTCATAATAGTGTTCTGCAGTGGGTCCTCTTCTCCAAAAAACAGGAAGCAAACACTGCCCATAGGTTCAGGATACATTGGATGCAACTACACAGCAGAGTTAATAGCACGATAATTATTATTCCTATTTATAATACATTTCTTAACCAACCTCCAATGTCAGGTATCCATCCAGATAACCATGTCCAAACGTCCAAGAGCTCTCTTCCTATTTGGCCATAAACCTTATTATTCCTCTTTATTTCTGCAATGGCATTGGTAACATTTCCTTCAGTGTTAACATAAAAACAACATTTTCCTGCTATTAATGCTCATGTTCCACCTAGTTGGGCAATTAAAATATCCAGCATTTTTCGATTTTGTAGAACCACCCGGGAGAGTGATTTTATTTTATTTTGCAAATCCATGAGGGTGTTGACGGTATCACTAAAACTTAATTCTAATCCCTTTTGAAATATTCACAATTGCTTTTTCCAATTCACGTACTCCTAACCATGGGAGAAAAGCCCTAGTAATGGGCATGGAATCCTGAGCATCGTGCAGCCAATGGGCTATCAATGCTTCTTGCCTTTTGTGTAAGCTTATGTACAAGACTTCCTAAATTCAAAGGCAGGGAACTGGTCAAGGTTTGTACTTTCAACAGCGATGGCACCAGATGTCCAAACGTTCACCTTTCTTTCCAATCGGGGATGGGGTGGGGGGAGGCATAGCTTGATAGGCTGTTTCTCCACAATCCAATACACACCAGGTGTCTGGGGGAAATAGAGACATTTCCTGTTGTGTACTATTCTGTATAATTTTTGCTACTAGCCCATTTCTTACCCATAGGCTAGTTAATATTCATATTTCACTCTGGCACAAGTATCTATTGTTCCCCATTCAACTGCATCCCCATGTTTTTTTGAAATATTGGCTCTTGATGACTTCATTTGATTGAAATGTAAAACTGAATACATCATGACCACATATGGCAGTGCTGTTTCCTACCCAATGGCTTCCATTATAGATTAAGATAATCTGACAATACTTCAATAGTATTTTTCCTAACCGTGGTCCCATTTCACCCTTGTTGGAGCATAAAATATGGGAAGCTTTATGTTTTAGAAGAAGAAGAGATTGGATTTATACCCCGCCCTTCACTACCCAAAGGTGTCTCAGAGCAGTTTACAAACTCCTTTCCCTTCCTCTCCCCACAACAGACACCCTGTGAGGTAGGTGGGGCTGAGAGAGCTCTGACAGAAACTGCTCTTTTTCAAGAACAGCTCTTATCAGAACTACGGCTTGCCCAAGGTCATCCAGCCAGGTGCAAGTGTAGGAGTGGGGAATCCAACCCGTTTCTCCCAGATTAGAGTCCGCGCCCTTAACCACTGCACCAAACTGGCTCTCCCTTTTGCCTCTAAGATAACTACCAGGAAATCATCAGAAGATGGAAGTCACATCTAGTGGTTATCTTTGAGTACAACCATTGAAAAGGGCAAGGGATCCCCCAGGTCTCCATAGCATGTTGGGATGCCTGTGTAGAGAACCAACATCAGACAGCTTAGCTTACACTGCAGTCACAATGTCCCCTCTAAGCTGAGTTAGTGTGAGCTAGCTCACAGTTTTTTTAGCCTCCAGCTCACCCATTTTTGTCTTCGCTCAGGAAGGATGGCTCCAGAGCCAGCTAATTCATGCAGTAGCCAAATTGCTCGCTCACAACTTTAATGCCAGTAGCTCACAAAGTAGAATTTTTGCTCACAAGACTACACAGCTTAGAGGGAGCACTGGCCTGCAGTCTGTTGAATTGCTCCCCAGCAGGGGTGCCTTTCCCTTTCTTCCCATCCTGTAATTAACTGCATTGTCAGGAGAAACCACAAACAGCACAGACACACACACACCCATTTGCCTTTCACTCTAACACTCTCCTCCCTGATTTCTCTCACGCCACCAAGAATCCCAATAAGCCTTTTGGCAGCACTAACTAACGAAAAGCACAAGCAGAGGTCATTTCGGGGGGGATCGCGGGGGATCGCAGTTCCCCTGGGTGAGGTAAGCTTCCTTGCACTCCCGCTGGCCTTGCAGGTCCACTGCCAGGCCCCTCATGGGGCTCGGCAGTGGAGCTGCAAGGCCGGCGGCGGCAGCTGGGACCGTTGGGGGCGGGGTGTGTGGCCTTATGACACACGTCCGGTGATATCAAGGGGTGTGGCATATGCTAATGAGTTATGCTCTTTTTCTACGAAACGACCCCTGAGCACAAGTATTAGAACAATGGCCCATGCAGCCCCTATTTCCCAACTATTCATCAAGCATTCAGCAAAGTCCTCTACAAGTATTTCAACTAACCTCTTGTTCCCATAAACTGTTCCCTATAAAAGAGATTATATCACAGTCTGCATTCTACACAGGGAGTGTATGAAGGCCATAAGAATTCACCCGCTTTGGGGAGCGAAAATAGAACTCCCAAACGGGGATCCAGTTCCCATGTACCATTACGCTCTGATAGTTCTTGGCTCCCAATCACTTCTACTCAGGGGTCATTTCGTAGAAAAAGAGGTGCAGGAGCTCATTAGCATAAATAATGAGCATAATTTATTTCCATACGCCACGCCCCCTGATATCACCAGAAGTGTGTCAGAAGGCAACACCCACTGCTCAGGCTCCACTGGACTGTTTTGGATTGCTAGCTATTGGGGTGGGGGGAAACGTGCAGATTTGCCCTCACAGAGGAGGGAGAGCTTGTACCTGAATAAAGGTCTTAAAGGTGCCACTGGACTGTTTTGGATTGCTAGCTATGGGGGGGGGGGACGTGCAGATCTGCCCTCACAGAGGAGGGAGAGCTTGTACCTGAAGGCTGGGGGTTGGGGCTCTGCAACTTACTTGGCTGCTTCTTGCTCCTTGTGGCCCGACTGAGGGCTTCTGGGAGCAGGGGGCGGGGCTTGTTGTATGTGCCTGCCCCCTGGGCTCCTTACTGCCGGAGCTCCGCTCCTGTGCGCTCCCGCAGGAAATGACCCCTGCTTCTACTAAAAGAATTTGATCCCAGTACTGGGATCTGATGCTGCTCAGGTCATGCTAACAAATGTAAATGTATGAGCTGGGGTCCATGAGGAATCATGAGAGGGGAAAACAATTGAGAAATCCTATCCCACCTCCTAAATCTTCCCCTCAGGATTGTTAGGGTTGCCAGGTTCCCAGGGGCAGATTAAGACTCACTGGTGCCCTGAACACTGACCAATATTGGTGCCCCTCTCCTTTCCACACTGACCCAGTCCATTTTAGTTGTTGACCCGTCTGACCAGATATACAATGCAGGTTGCAGCAATACAAAAATTTATTCATATGATAACACAATATACTGTACAAACTAAGCCAAGCTTACGCTACATAAAGTTCACCCTTTTCCCAACTTTGTGGTGCCCCCTTTGGCCCTGGTGCCCTAAGCACGTGCTTAGTCTGCTTAATGGTTAATCCACCCCTGCAGGTCCCCCCTGGCCACCAGCAGGGGATGGGGGGGCGGTTGTAGGCCTGCCAGGTTGTTGGGAAAGTCCTGGAGATTTGGGGGTGGAGCCTGGGGAGGACGGGGACCACCTTCCTTCCTTCCTTCCTTCCTTCCTTCCTTCCTTCCTTCCTTCCTTCCTTCCTTCCTTTCCCTCCCTTCTTTTCCCCTCTAGCCAAAGATCTAATGTTTACCCAGGCATCTCCGTGAGCCAGGTTGAAAGCTGTGTTTTGGAGTTCCACGATAGCCAGGTATGCATGGTGGGCCTGTCTGATTCATGACTGCAGGCGGCACGCAGAGGGGATCTCTGTCATTTCTCGTTTGACCCTAAACCGCCCCTGACAGCCCTTGATTCCCGAGGCACCCATCTGGTCTGCCCTCCCACCAGCCGCTCATCCCACCCACCTGCTCTTTTCTGCCCCCTACACCCCCTTCTGCTTGCAGCTCTGGTTGCTGGGTGGTATTTTGAGTCCCTTCTGTTTTTTCCTGTGATGTCTGCATGGCCCACCCAGCCTATTTCCCAACTTGAAAGAGCCCTGAGGAGCCACTGTTTGCTCTGTTGTTTGGGAAACATCATTCTAGCCCAGTGGTGGCGAACCTATGGCACGGGTGCCAGAGGTGGCACTCAGAGCCCTCTCTGTGGGCACGCGTGCCATCGCCCCAGCCAGGCCCAGACCATCATTAAAGTGTCGAATTCCCTGCCAAATAATTTTAAGTCAATGAAAGCATTTGGGATCGCTTTCCTTACTTTGTTTGGATCATCTTAAGTTAATGTATGAGTTGTTTTTTCTAAAGTAAAACCTCAGTATTCCGGTTAAATTGCCATGTTGGCACTTTGTGGTAAATAAGTGGGTTTTGGGTCGCAGTTTGGGCACTCGGTCTCTAAAAGGTTCGCCATCACTGCTCTAGCCCATTAGTACATACGGAGCCCAGAATGAGGTAAACAGAGACTCGACCATTTCAGGTTGGAGAAATCCAGGTTTGCCGGAAGATATACCCCAAGGTTCCCATTGTGCACATATTTTGAGGCCGTGGCCAGAGATGGTTATTATATAGATTTCCTTCTTTTAGCCGTAAAGCAACTAAACAAACTAACCAGAGAACCTTTTCCCTCACGTTCATCTTATCATTCACTTCCTCTGCCATCCCTCCCTCCTTGGCCCTTGGACTTACACTCGTACTTAGAAGGGTAGTCCAGAACTTCCATTTCGTTCTCTGGTGGGAAGGGAAGAGAGACAAAGGCTTGGTTTTTATAAACAAGCAGATGAGATGGGTGTGTTTTTTTAAAAAAAGAAGCTGTTTCTGGACTGCAGCACTTCAGACTGCAGACAGAGGTTCGCTTGATGCTCCGTTTTGTTTTGTTTTTTTAAAGATACACAGAGGCCCTGTTCATACGAGGCAGTTTGGGCCGGGAGCGGGCCGGATTGGAAGCGCAGCAAACGGGCGTGATCCCACGCCAACATCTGCCTGGCGTCGCGCTCGCACCTCCAATCCGGCCCTTCCCCCGATGAAGCGCGTCAAAGATGAACCACCTACCTTCGGTGGTTCATCCGGATGGTCCGCTTCATCCTGGCCGTGGGATCGGCGGCGCGTCTTGCTGCCGTCGCATCCCCGGCCCCCTGCCGTAATGCGGAATCTCGATCCTGCTAAAAAAAACCATAGGATCCCGCTGTGGCGTTTCTTTTTTGGCGCGGCTTTTAAAAGCCGCGCTTCGCCCCTTCTTTTTCCTGCCGTGTGGCAGGGGCCGGAGAAAAGTACCATATCAAGGCCAAGAGTGGGCTACATCTCTTTCCCCCAACATCTACTTTCCTACGTAAAGGGATTAAAAAAACATTCAGGCGTACAAGACCCCACCTGCAGTTTGACGTGGTGGGATGCAGAAACTAACTTATCACCTCACGTGCTGTTTGAGAGAATGAGGCCAAAGAACAAGAATGAATGAAAGGAATGAGGGTGACGGCTAGGGTTACCAGGTTCCCTCTGGCCACCAGCAGGGGATGGGGGGGGGTAGGGTTGCCAGATCCAGGTTGGGAAACTCCTGGAGATTTGGGGGTAGAGCCAGGGGAGGACAGAGACTTCAACGGGACACAGTGCCACAGAGTCCATCCCCCAAAGCACCCATTTTCTCCAGAGGAACTGATCTCTGTAGTCTGGAGATGAGCAGTAATTCCCAGGGATCCCCAGGTCCCACCTGGAGGCTGGCACCCCTAGAGCAGTCTCTGACAAGTAGGGATGACCTAGGCCTTTGCAGGGCTTTTTTTTTGTAGAAAAGCCCAGGAGGAACTCATTAGCATAATAAGCCATACCCAACAGCAGAAACTCATTAGCATATTAGGCCACACCCCCAATAGTACAGCTCATTGGCATATTAGGCCACACCCCCATGTTACCAGAAGTGTGGTCATCCAGCCACACCCACCTTTTGCTTCTTATTCTGTTTACCTTGTTTGTTGTCAAAACCCAGGGCTTTTTTGTAGCAGGAACTCCTTTGCATGTTAGGCCACACACCCCTACTGTAGCCAATCCTCATGAGTTTCTGATGCTGGGTGTGGCCTATTATGCTAATGAGTTCCTGCTGGGAGTGGCCAACTTGGAAGCCAGCCGGAACTCCGTTCCTGTGCGTTCCTGCCAAAAAATAGCCCTGGGCCTTTGCTCAGGCACCACCACTGCCACCCGCCACTCTGGCCCTGAGCAGGGTTTCTGATAGTAACCCTGGGCAACCCCCTCAAGTCCGGACACAGATTCCTTCTGGGCTTCCCTCGTGCCACCCAAACCTGATCCAGACATCATATGAAAACAAATTTCTTGCTGTCAGAAGGAACAGATTAGAGATTGGTTCTTTCTGTGCACACGAGGCAGTGCCGTTTCCATTTCATTCCTCACAGTGGTTTCTTCTCCTTCCTCCAGGAAGATCAAGTTGGTGTGTATGACCCTTTTATTTTCACATCAACCCTGTGAGGTATGTTAAGTCTAGCATGACTGAACCAGGGTAGTATTTTCTCTCTCATGCTCAGTAAATAGGTTTGCCAACCTCCAGGTGGTGGCTGGAGATCTCCTGGGATTACAACTGATCTCCAGGCAACAGAGATCAGCTCACCTGGAGAAAATGGCTCCTTCGGAAGGTGGACTCTATGGCATCATACCCTATGAAAGTCCCTCTCCTTCCCAAACCCTATGCTCTTCAGGCTCCACCTTCAAAATCTCCAGGTCTTTCCCAACCCAGAGTTGGCAACTTTATCAACAAAGGCGCAAAGGAGCTGCTGAACTTATAGCTAACACTGATGGCATCTTGCCCAGGTCCCCATGGAGGTCAGACACCCCCCCCCAAAAAAAACCCCATCTTGGTGGGATTCCTCCTTTCTCTCACATTCTTATTCCATTTCTGAAGATTTAAACCAAAATTTCAAATTCATGCTAACATTTGAGGAAGATCCTTTTAAAAAGCAGTATCAGAACATTTATGATTTCTAATTATTTCATCAGTTTAGTAGACTACAACTCAGGACTCCGCTTTTTCCCCTTCTTACTTTTCTTGATTGGGTATACTTTTTTGCCTTGCATTGTCTGTTGATTGGCTATTTCAAAAATTAACATGCATGTTTCTGTGTGTAGGGGAGCCCTTTATCTCTCCCCCTGGATTAGAAAATGACAAGGCAGTCATATTAATTTGCCAAATGGAATCCTTCACATCCGGATGTTGTCAAATTCATCTAAATTGCAATTTTTAAAACTGAATTAGGACAACACAGGTGTGAATTTCCCATCCAGCTTCTTCTTATCTGCCACAGGATTACCCTGCCTTCCCTTCCAGAGAGTCAGGGTGGCTTTTCCCTCCCTCATTTTATCCCAACAACCCTGTGAGGTAGGTTAGCCAGAGTTGTGATTTGAAGACAAGTCTCCATAGTCCTATTGCTGTCCTCTGATCACCACACCAGCTGTCTTCTCCCCACCAACCTCTTAAACTGCACTCAACCAATCCAGACCCAATGTGTGCTGATAGATCCCGACAACTGGGTTCCCACCTTGATTTCCTTGCCAGCTGCAAGTAACCTGCATGCCATCTTGCCTGGAGATGTTGCGGATCAGCAGCCCCCAGTTCATATCTGGGCCTGCCTCAAGCCCAGGGTAGCGGTAGTTCACCTCCACGCTCATCACCATCGTCCTCAATGGACCAAGCCAAGTCAGATTCAGACAATTTGAAGCCGGCGTGGGGCCCAAGCCACCCAACATGCAGTGTAGGGTCACTCTCTCTGACTCTTCATTTGGAGGGAGAGAAAGGTAAGCCATTCATATTAATTTTTTAAAAATGCATATCCTGCACCTAGCAGCCCATACAGCTCTCCATGCATCTCCTGACCCATAAAACTCCTTTAAGACCAAATGAGTCTTCTAAATAGGGTTGCCAACCTGCAGGTAGTAGAAGCCAAAAATGAGCGATCACGGGAGGAAGTGGGAATCCAAAAACAACATCCGTGACAAAAATAATGAAGAGTCAATAAAGGTACGTTGCAAAATAAGGAGGAGGAGGAGGAGATTGGATTTATACCCCGCCCTTCACTACCCCAAAGGTGTCTCAGAGCGGCTTACAAACTCCTTTTCCCTTCCCCTCCCCACAACAGACACCCTGTGAGGTGGGTGGGGCTGAGAGAGCTCTGACAGAAACGGCTCTTTTTCAAGGACAGCTGTGCCAGAGCTTGTGACTGACCCAAGGTCACATCAGCAGGTGCAAGTGGAGGAGTGGGGAATCAAACCCGGTTCTCCCAGATTAGAGTCCGCACACTTAACCACGACACCAAACTGGAGCCAAAGTTGGATTGGGCCAAGGGCCATCCAGTCCAACCCTCTGTCACATAGTGGCCAAAAATGCCAGGTGCCATCAGGAGGTCCAGCAGTGGGTCCAGAACACTAGGAGCCCTCCCACTGTTGCCCCCCCACCCAAGCACCAAGAATACAGAGCATCACTTGCCCCAGACCGAGAGTTCCTATCTATACCTTGTGGCTAATAGCCACTGATGGAATTCTGCTCCATATGCTTATCTAATTCCCTCTTGAAG